>NC_134825.1:121811648-121926933 GCF_004210375.1 Tachypleus tridentatus
TCTGTCTCTGAACTAGAAACTATTGTTTTTATACAGAAGTCTGTCTCTGAACTAGAAACTATTGTTTTATACAGAAGTCTGTCTCTGAACTAGAAACTATTGTTTTATACAGAAGTCTGTCTCTGAACTAGAAACTATTGTTTTTATACAGAAGTCTGTCTCTGAACTAGAAACTATTGTTTTATACAGAAGTCTGTCTCTGAACTAGAAACTATTGTTTTTATACAGAAGTCTGTCTCTGAACTAGAAACTATTGTTTTATACAGAAGTCTGTCTCTGAACTAGAAACTATTGTTTTTTATACAGAAGTCTGTCTCTGAACTAGAAACTATTGTTTTTATACTCTGTCTCTGAACTAGAAACTATTGTTTTTATACAGAAGTCTGTCTCTGAACTAGAAACTATTTTTTTTAACAGAAGTCTTGTTCTATTGTTTTTATACAGAAGTCTGTCTCTGAACTAGAAACTATTGTTTTATACAGAAGTCTGTTTTATACAACTAGAAACTATTGTTTTATACAGAAGTCTGTCTCTGAACTAGAAACTATTGTTTTATACAGAAGTCTGTCTCTGAACTAGAAACTATTGTTTTATACAGAAGTCTGTCTCTGAACTAGAAACTATTGTTTTTTATACAGAAGTCTGTCTCTGAACTAGAAACTATTGTTTTATACAGAAGTCTGTCTCTGAACTAGAAACTATTGAACTTTTTTTTACAGAAGTCTGTCTCTGAACTAGAAACTATTGTTTTATACAGAAGTCTGTCTCTGAACTAGAAACTATTGTTTTTATACAGAAGTCTGTCTCTGAACTAGAAACTATTGTTTTTATACAGAAGTCTGTCTCTGAACTAGAAACTATTGTTTTTATACAGAAGTCTGTCTCTGAACTAGAAACTATTGTTTTTATACAGAAGTCTGTCTCTGAACTAGAAACTATTGTTTTTATACAGAAGTCTGTCTCTGAACTAGAAACTATTGTTTTTATACAGAAGTCTGTCTCTGAACTAGAAACTATTGTTTTTATACAGAAGTCTGTCTCTGAACTAGAAACTATTGTTTTTATACAGAAGTCTGTCTCTGAACTAGAAACTATTGTTTTTATACAGAAGTCTGTCTCTGAACTAGAAACTATTGTTTTTATACAGAAGTCTGTCTCTGAACTAGAAACTATTGTTTTTTATACAGAAGTCTGTCTCTGAACTAGAAACTATTGTTTTTATACAGAAGTCTGTCTCTGAACTAGAAACTATTGTTTTATACAGAAGTCTGTCTCTGAACTAGAAAACTATTGTTTTACTACTTGAGAAGTCTTTCTCTGAACTAGAAACTATTGTTTTATACAGAAGTCTGTCTCTGAACTAGAAACTATTGTTTTATACAGAAGTCTGTCTCTGAACTAGAAACTATTGTTTTTTTATACAGAAGTCTGTCTCTGAACTAGAAACTATTGTTTTTTATACAGAAGTCTGTCATCTGAACTAGAAACTATTGTTTTATACAGAACTAGAAACTATTGTTTTATACAGAAGTCTGTCTCTGAACTAGAAACTATTGTTTTATACAGAAGTCTGTCTCTGAACTAGAAACTATTGTTTTATACAGAAGTCTGTCTCTGAACTAGAAACTATTGTTTTATACAGAAGTCTGTCTCTGAACTAGAAACTATACAGAAGTCTGTCTCTGAACTAGAAACTATTGTTTTTATACAGAAGTCTGTCTCTGAACTAGAAACTATTGTTTTTATACAGAAGTCTGTCTCTGAACTAGAAACTATTGTTTTTATACAGAAGTCTGTCTCTGAACTAGAAACTATTGTTTTTTATACAGAAGTCTGTCTCTGAACTAGAAACTATTGTTTTTATACAGAAACTAGAAACTATTGTCTGTCTCTGAACTAGAAACTATTGTTTTTACAGAAGTCTGTCTCTGAACTAGAAAAGTTTCTCTGAACTAGAAACTATTGTTTTTATACAGAAGTCTGTCTCTGAACTAGAAACTATTGTTTTATACAGAAGTCTGTCTCTGAACTAGAAACTATTGTTTTTATACAGAAGTCTGTCTCTGAACTAGAAACTATTGTTTTTATACAGAAGTCTGTCTCTGAACTAGAAACTATTGTTTTTATACAGAAGTCTGTCTCTGAACTAGAAACTATTGTTTTATACAGAAGTCTGTCTCTGAACTAGAAACTATTGTTTTTATACAGAAGTCTGTCTCTGAACTAGAAACTATTGTTTTTATACAGAAGTCTGTCTCTGAACTAGAAACTATTGTTTTTATACAGAAGTCTGTCTCTGAACTAGAAACTATTGTTTTTTTATACAGAAGTCTGTCTCTGAACTAGAAACTATTGTTTTTATACAGAAGTCTGTCTCTGAACTAGAAACTATTGTTTTTATACAGAAGTCTGTCTCTGAACTAGAAACTATTTTAAACTTACTTGAGGCTTTACATTGTTTAGAGAAACACATTCAACTAAAAAACTAGAAACTATTGTTTTTATACAGAAGTCTGTTTCTGAACTAGAAACTATTGTTTTTATACAGAAGTCTGTCTCTGAACTAGAAACTATTGTTTTTATACAGAAGTCTGTCTCTGAACTAGAAACTATTGTTTTTATACAGAAGTCTGTCTCTGAACTAGAAACTATTGTTTTTATACAGAAGTCTGTCTCTGAACTAGAAACTATTGTTTTATACAGAAGTCTGTCTCTGAACTAGAAACTATTGTTTTTATACAGAAGTCTGTCTCTGAACTAGAAACTATTGTTTTTATACAGAAGTCTGTCTCTGAACTAGAAACTATTGTTTTTATACAGAAGTCTGTCTCTGAACTAGAAACTATTGTTTTTATACAGAAGTCTGTCTCTGAACTAGAAACTATTGTTTTTATACAGAAGTCTGTCTCTGAACTAGAAACTATTATTTTTTTTATACAGAAGTCTGTCTCTGAACTAGAAACTATTGTTTTTATACAGAAGTCTGTTGTTGTTGTTTTATAATTTCTTGTTTTATACTAGCAGTCTAAACTATTGTTTTTTTACTCAGAAGTCTGTCTCTACTCTAGAAACTATTGACCGTTTATAACGACTAAACCGAGACCCTTTTTATACAGAAGCGCACACATTAACTGTTTCTACAGAAGTCTGTCTCTGAACTAGAAACTATTGTTTTTATACAGAAGTCTGTCTCTGAACTAGAAACTATTGTTTTATACAGAAGTCTGTCTCTGAACTAGAAACTATTGTTTTTATACAGAAGTCTGTCTCTGAACTAGAAACTATTGTTTTTATACAGAAGTCTGTCTCTGAACTAGAAACTATTGTTTTTATACAGAAGTCTGTCTCTGAACTAGAAACTATTGTTTTTATACAGAAGTCTGTCTCTGAACTAGAAACTATTGTTTTTATACAGAAGTCTGTCTCTGAACTAGAAACTATTGTTTTTTATACAGAAGTCTGTCTCTGAACTAGAAACTATTGTTTTATACAGAAGTCTGTCTCTGAACTAGAAACTATTGTTTTTATACAGAAGTCTGTCTCTGAACTAGAAACTATTGTTTTTATACAGAAGTCTGTCTCTGAACTAGAAACTATTGTTTTTATACAGAAGTCTGTCTCTGAACTAGAAACTATTGTTTTAGAAACTATTGTTTTATACAGAAGTCTGTCTCTGAACTAGAAACTATTGTTTTTTATACAGAAGTCTGTCTCTGAACTAGAAACTATTGTTTTATACAGAAGTCTATCTCTGAACTGGAAACTATTGTTTTGATACAGAAGTCTGTCTCTGAACTAGAAACTATTGTTTTTATACAGAAGTCTGTCTCTGAACTAGAAACTATTATTTTTTTTATACAGAAGTCTGTCTCTGAACTAGAAACTATTGTTTTTATACAGAAGTCTGTCTCTGAACTAGAAACTATTGTTTTTATACAGAAGTCTGTCTCTGAACTAGAAACTATTGTTTTTATACAGAAGTCTGTCTCTGAACTAGAAACTATTGTTTTTATACAGAAGTCTGTCTCTGAACTAGAAACTATTGTTTTTACAAAGAAGTCTGTCTCTGAACTAGAAACTATTGTTTTTTATACAGAAGTCTGTCTCTGAACTAGAAACTATTGTTTTATACAGAAGTCTGTCTCTGAACTAGAAACTATTGTTTTTATACAGAAGTCTGTCTCTGAACTAGAAACTATTGTTTTTATACAGAAGTCTGTCTCTGAACTAGAAACTATTGTTTTTATACAGAAGTCTGTCTCTGAACTAGAAACTATTGTTTTTATACAGAAGTCTGTCTCTGAACTAGAAACTATTGTTTTTATACAGAAGTCTGTCTCTGAACTAGAAACTATTTTAAACTTACTTGAGGCTTTACATTGTTTAGAGAAACACATTCAACTAAAAAACTAGAAACTATTGTTTTTATACAGAAGTCTGTTTCTGAACTAGAAACTATTGTTTTTATACAGAAGTCTGTCTCTGAACTAGAAACTATTGTTTTTATACAGAAGTCTGTCTCTGAACTAGAAACTATTGTTTTATACAGAAGTCTGTCTCTGAACTAGAAACTATTGTTTTTATACAGAAGTCTGTCTCTGAACTAGAAACTATTGTTTTTATACAGAAGTCTGTCTCTGAACTAGAAACTATTGGTTTTATACAGAAGTCTGTCTCTGAACTAGAAACTATTGTTTTTATACAGAAGTCTGTCTCTGAACTAGAAACTATTGTTTTTATACAGAAGTCTGTCTCTGAACTAGAAACTATTGTTTTTATACAGAAGTCTGTCTCTGAACTAGAAACTATTGTTTTTATACAGAAGTCTGTCTCTGAACTAGAAACTATTGTTTTTATACAGAAGTCTGTCTCTGAACTAGAAATTATTGTTTTTATACAGAAGTCTGTCTCTGAACTAGAAACTATTGTTTTTATACAGAAGTCTGTCTCTGAACTAGAAACTATTGTTTTTATACAGAAGTCTGTCTCTGAACTAGAAACTATTGTTTTTTATACAGAAGTCTGTCTCTGAACTAGAAACTATTGTTTTTATACAGAAGTCTGTCTCTGAACTAGAAACTATTGTTTTTATACAGAAGTCTGTCTCTGAACTAGAAACTATTGTTTTTATACAGAAGTCTGTCTCTGAACTAGAAACTATTGTTTTTATACAGAAGTCTGTCTCTGAACTAGAAACTATTTTTTTTTATACAGAAGTCTGTCTCTGAACTAGAAACTATTGTTTTTATACAGAAGTCTGTCTCTGAACTAGAAACTATTGTTTTTATACAGAAGTCTGTCTCTGAACTAGAAACTATTGTTTTTATACAGAAGTCTGTCTCTGAACTAGAAACTATTGTTTTTATACAGAAGTCTGTCTCTGAACTAGAAACTATTGTTTTTATACAGAAGTCTGTCTCTGAACTAGAAACTATTGTTTTTATACAGAAGTCTGTCTCTGAACTAGAAACTATTGTTTTTATACAGAAGTCTGTCTCTGAACTAGAAACTATTGTTTTATACAGAAGTCTGTCTCTGAACTAGAAACTATTGTTTTTCTACAGAAGTCTGTCTCTGAACTCTGTCTCTGAACTAGAAACTATTGTTTTATACAGAAGTCTGTCTCTGAACTAGAAACTATTGTTTTATACAGAAGTCTGTCTCTGAACTAGAAACTATTGTTTTATACAGAAGTCTGTCTCTGAACTAGAAACTATTGTTTTTATACAGAAGTCTGTCTCTGAACTAGAAACTATTGTTTTTATACAGAAGTCTGTCTCTGAACTAGAAACTATTGTTTTATACAGAAGTCTGTCTCTGAACTAGAAACTATTGTTTTTATACAGAAGTCTGTCTCTGAACTAGAAACTATTGTTTTTATACAGAAGTCTGTCTCTGAACTAGAAACTATTGTTTTTATACAGAAGTCTGTCTCTGAACTAGAAACTATTGTTTTTTATAGAAGTCTGTCTCTGAACTAGAAACTATTGTTTTTATACAGAAGTCTGTCTCTGAACTAGAAACTATTGTTTTTATACAGAAGTCTGTCTCTGAACTAGAAACTATTGTTTTTGTTTTTATACAGAAGTCTGTCTCTGAACTAGAAACTATTGTTTTTATACAAAGTCTGTCTCTGAACTAGAAACTATTGTTTTTATACAGAAGTCTGTCTCTGAACTAGAAACTATTGTTTTTATACAGAAGTCTGTCTCTGAACTAGAAACTATTGTTTTTATACAGAAGTCTGTCTCTGAACTAGAAACTATTGTTTTATACAGAAGTCTGTCTCTGAACTAGAAACTATACAGAAGTCTGTTTTAGAAACTATTGTTTTTATACAGAGTCTGTCTCTGAACTAGAAACTATTGTTTTTATACACAAGTCTGTCTCTGAACTAGAAACTATTGTTTTATACAGAAGTCTGTCTCTGAACTAGAAACTATTGTTTTTATACAGAAGTCTGTCTCTGAACTAGAAACTATTGTTTTTATACAGAAGTCTGTCTCTGAACTAGAAACTATTGTTTTATACAGAAGTCTGTCTCTGAAGTCTGTTTTATGAACTAGAAACTATTGTTTTATACAGAAGTCTGTCTCTGAACTAGAAACTATTGTTTTTATACAGAAGTCTGTCTCTGAACTAGAAACTATTGTTTTAGAAACTATTGTTTTTTATACAGAAGTCTGTCTCTGAACTAGAAACTATTGTTTTTGAACTAGAAACTATACAGAAGTCTGTCTCTGAACTAGAAACTATTGTTTTTACATAAGTCTGTCTCTGAACTAGAAACTATTGTTTTTATACAGAAGTCTGTCTCTGAACTAGAAACTATTGTTTTATACAGAAGTCTGTCTCTGAACTAGAAACTATTGTTTTTATACAGAAGTCTGTCTCTGAACTAGAAACTATTGTTTTTATACAGAAGTCTGTCTCTGAACTAGAAACTATTGTTTTTATACAGAAGTCTGTCTCTGAACTAGAAACTATTGTTTTTATACAGAAGTCTGTCTCTGAACTAGAAACTATTGTTTTTTATACAGAAGTCTGTCTCTGAACTAGAAACTATTGTTTTTATACAGAAGTCTGTCTCTGAACTAGAAACTATTCTTTTTATACAGAAGTCTGTCTCTGAACTAGAAACTATTGTTTTTATACAGAAGTCTCTCTCTGAACTAGAAACTATTTTAAACTTACTTGAGGTTTTTTGTTTATTCAACTAAAAAACTAGAAACTATTGTTTTATACAGAAGTCTGTTTCTGAACTAGAAACTATTGTTTTTATACAGAAGTCTGTCTCTGAACTAGAAACTATTGTTTTTTATACAGAAGTCTGTCTCTGAACTAGAAACTATTGTTTTTATACAGAAGTCTGTCTCTGAACTAGAAACTATTGTTTTTATACAGAAGTCTGTCTCTGAACTAGAAACTATTGTTTTTATACAGAAGTCTGTCTCTGAACTAGAAACTATTGTTTTATACAGAAGTCTGTCTCTGAACTAGAAACTATTGTTTTATACAGAAGTCTGTCTCTGAACTAGAAACTATTGAAGTCTGTCTCTGAACTAGAAACTATTGTTTTATACAGAAGTCTGTCCCTGAACTGAACTAGAAACTATTTTTTTTTATACAGAAGTCTGTCTCTGAACTAGAAACTATTGTTTTTATACAGAAGTCTGTCTCTGAACTAGAAACTATTGTTTTTATACAGAAGTCTGTCTCTGAACTAGAAACTATTGTTTTTATACAGAAGTCTGTCTCTGAACTAGAAACTATTGTTTTTATACAGAAGTCTGTCTCTGAACTAGAAACTATTGTTTTTATACAGAAGTCTGTCTCTGAACTAGAAACTATTGTTTTTATACAGAAGTCTGTCTCTGAACTAGAAACTATTGTTTTTATACAGAAGTCTGTCTCTGAACTAGAAACTATTGTTTTTATACAGAAGTCTGTCTCTGAACTAGAAACTATTGTTTTTATACAGAAGTCTGTCTCTGAACTAGAAACTATTGTTTTTATACAGAAGTCTGTCTCTGAACTAGAAACTATTGTTTTTATACAGAAGTCTGTCTCTGAACTAGAAACTATTGTTTTTATACAGAAGTCTGTCTCTGAACTAGAAACTATTGTTTTTATACAGAAGTCTGTCTCTGAACTAGAAACTATTGTTTTTATACAGAAGTCTGTCTCTGAACTAGAAACTATTTTAAACTTACTTGAGGCTTTACATTCTTTAGAGAAACACATTCAAGTAAAAAACTAGAAACTATTGTTTTTATACAGAAGTCTGTTTCTGAACTAGAAACTATTGTTTTTATACAGAAGTCTGTCTCTGAACTAGAAACTATTGTTTTATACAGAAGTCTGTCTCTGAACTAGAAACTATTGTTGTTTTATATACAGAAGTCTGTCAGAAGTCTGAACTAGAAACTATTGTTTTATACAGAAGTCTGTCTCTGAACTAGAAACTATTGTTTTATACAGAAGTCTGTCTCTGAACTAGAAACTATTGTTTTATACAGAAGTCTGTCTCTGAACTAGAAACTATTGTTTTATACAGAAGTCTGTCTCTGAACTAGAAACTATTGTTTTTATACAGAAGTCTGTCTCTGAACTAGAAACTATTGTTTTATACAGAAGTCTGTCTCTGAACTAGAAACTATTGTTTTTATACAGAAGTCTGTCTCTGAACTAGAAACTATTGTTTTTATACAGAAGTCTGTCTCTGAACTAGAAACTATTGTTTTTATACAGAAGTCTGTCTCTGAACTAGAAACTATTGTTTTTATACAGAAGTCTGTCTCTGAACTAGAAACTATTGTTTTTATACAGAAGTCTGTCTCTGAACTAGAAACTATTGTTTTATACAGAAGTCTGTCTCTAAAACTATTGTTAGAAACTATTGTTTTATACAGAAGTCTGTCTCTGAACTAGAAACTATTGTTTTATACAGAAGTCTGTCTCTGAACTAGAAACTATTGTTTTTATACAGAAGTCTGTCTCTGAACTAGAAACTATTGTTTTATACAGAAGTCTGTCTCTGAACTAGAAACTATTGTTTTATACAGAAGTCTGTCTCTGAACTAGAAACTATTGTTTTTTATACAGAAGTCTGTCTCTGAACTAGAAACTATTGTTTTTATACAGAAGTCTGTCTCTGAACTAGAAACTATTGTTTTTATACAGAAGTCTGTCTCTGAACTAGAAACTATTGTTTTTATACAGAAGTCTGTCTCTGAACTAGAAACTATTGTTTTTTATACAGAAGTCTGTCTCTGAACTAGAAACTATTGTTTTTATACAGAAGTCTGTCTCTGAACTAACTAGAAACTATTGTTTTTTATACAGAAGTCTGTCTCTGAACTAGAAACTATTGTTTTATACAGAAGTCTGTCTCTGAACTAGAAACTATTGTTTTATACAGAAGTCTGTCTCTGAACTAGAAACTATTGTTTTTATACAGAAGTCTGTCTCTGAACTAGAAACTATTGTTTTATACAGAAGTCTGTCTCTGAACTAGAAACTATTGTTTTTATACAGAAGTCTGTCTCTGAACTAGAAACTATTGTTTTATACTAGAAACTATTGTTTTATACAGAAGTCTGTCTCTGAACTAGAAACTATTGTTTTTAAACTAACTAGAAACTATTGTTTTATACAGAAGTCTGTCTCTGAACTAGAAACTATTGTTTTATACAGAAGTCTGTCTCTGAACTAGAAACTATTGTTTTATACAGAAGTCTGTCTCTGAACTAGAAACTATTGTTTTTATACAGAAGTCTGTCTCTGAACTAGAAACTATTGTTTTATACAGAAGTCTGTCTCTGAACTAGAAACTATTGTTTTTTATACAGAAGTCTGTCTCTGAACTAGAAACTATTGTTTTTATACAGAAGTCTGTCTCTGAACTAGAAACTATTGTTTTTATACAGAAGTCTGTCTCTGAACTAGAAACTATTGTTTTTATACAGAAGTCTGTCTCTGAACTAGAAACTATTGTTTTTATACAGAAGTCTGTCTCTGAACTAGAAACTATTGTTTTAGAAACTATTTGTTTTATACAGAAGTCTGTCTCTGAACTAGAAACTATTGTTTTTATACAGAAGTCTGTCTCTGAACTAGAAACTATTGTTTTTATACAGAAGTCTGTCTCTGAACTAGAAACTATTGTTTTTATACAGAAGTCTGTCTCTGAACTAGAAACTATTGTTTTTATACAGAAGTCTGTCTCTGAACTAGAAACTATTGTTTTTTATACAGAAGTCTGTCTCTGAACTAGAAACTATTGTTTTTATACAGAAGTCTGTCTCTGAACTAGAAACTATTGTTTTAACAGAAGTCTGTCTCTGAACTAGAAACTATTGTTTTTATACAGAAGTCTGTCTCTGAACTAGAAACTATTGTTTTTATACAAGTCTGTCTGTCTCTGAACTATTGTTTTATACAAACTATTCTTTTTATAACTATTGTTTTCTCTGTCTCTGAACTAGAAACTATTGTTTTTTACAGAAGTCTGTCTCTGAACTAGAAACTATTGTTTTATACAGAAGTCTGTCTCTGAACTAGAAACTATTGTTTTTATACAGAAGTCTGTCTCTGAACTAGAAACTATTGTTTTTATACAGAAGTCTGTCTCTGAACTAGAAACTATTGTTTTATACAGAAGTCTGTCTCTGAACTAGAAACTATTGTTTTTTATACAGAAGTCTGTCTCTGAACTAGAAACTATTGTTTTTATACAGAAGTCTGTCTCTGAACTAGAAACTATTGTTTTTATACAGAAGTCTGTCTCTGAACTAGAAACTATTGTTTTTTATACAGAAGTCTGTCTCTGAACTAGAAACTATTGTTTTTATACAGAAGTCTGTCTCTGAACTAGAAACTATTGTTTTTATACAGAAGTCTGTCTCTGAACTAGAAACTATTTTAAACTTACTTGAGGCTTTACATTGTTTAGAGAAACACATTCAACTAAAAAACTAGAAACTATTGTTTTTATACAGAAGTCTGTTTCTGAACTAGAAACTATTGTTTTTATACAGAAGTCTGTCTCTGAACTAGAAACTATTGTTTTTATACAGAAGTCTGTCTCTGAACTAGAAACTATTGTTTTTATACAGAAGTCTGTCTCTGAACTAGAAACTATTGTTTTATACAGAAGTCTGTCTCTGAACTAGAAACTATTGTTTTTATACAGAAGTCTGTCTCTGAACTAGAAACTATTGTTTTATACAGAAGTCTGTCTCTGAACTAGAAACTATTGTTTTATACAGAAGTCTGTCTCTGAACTAGAAACTATTGTTTTATACAGAAGTCTGTACTGAACTAGAAACTATTGTCTCTGAACTAGAAACTATTGTTTTTATACAGAAGTCTGTCTCTGAACTAGAAACTATTGTTTTTATACAGAAGTCTGTCTCTGAACTAGAAACTATTGTTTTTATACAGAAGTCTGTCTCTGAACTAGAAACTATTGTTTTTATACAGAAGTCTGTCTCTAGAAACTACAGAAGTCTGTCTCTGAACTATTATTTTTTATACAGAAGTCTGTCTCTGAACTAGAAACTATTGTTTTATACAGAAGTCTGTCTCTGAACTAGAAACTATTGTTTTTATACAGAAGTCTGTCTCTGAACTAGAAACTATTGTTTTTATACAGAAGTCTGTCTCTGAACTAGAAACTATTGTTTTTATACAGAAGTCTGTCTCTGAACTAGAAACTATTGTTTTTTATACAGAAGTCTGTCTCTGAACTAGAAACTATTGTTTTTATATCTGTCTCTGAACTAGAAACTATTGTTTTTATACAGAAGTCTGTCTCTGAACTAGAAACTATTATTTTTTATACAGAAGTCTGTCTCTGAACTAGAAACTATTGTTTTTATATAGAAGTCTGTCTCTGAACTAGAAACTATTGTTTTTACAGAAGTCTGTCTCTGAACTAGAAACTATTGTTTTTATACAGAAGTCTGTCTCTGAACTAGAAACTATTGTTTTTATACAGAAGTCTGTCTCTGAACTAGAAACTATTGTTTTTATACAGAAGTCTGTCTCTGAACTAGAAACTATTGTTTTTATACAGAAGTCTGTCTCTGAACTAGAAACTATTGTTTTTACAGAAGTCTGTCTCTGAACTAGAAACTATTTTTTTTTATACAGAAGTCTGTCTCTGAACTAGAAACTATTGTTTTTATACAGAAGTCTGTCTCTGAACTAGAAACTATTGTTTTTATACAGAAGTCTGTCTCTGAACTAGAAACTATTGTTTTTATACAGAAGTCTGTCTCTGAACTAGAAACTATTGTTTTTATACAGAAGTCTGTCTCTGAACTAGAAACTATTGTTTTATACAGAAGTCTGTCTCTGAACTAGAAACTATTGTTTTTATACAGAAGTCTGTCTCTGAACTAGAAACTATTGTTTTTATACAGAAGTCTGTCTCTGAACTAGAAACTATTGTTTTTATACAGAAATCTGTCTCTGAACTAGAAACTATTGTTTTTATACAGAAGTCTGTCTCTGAACTAGAAACTATTGTTTTTATACAGAAGTCTGTCTCTGAACTAGAAACTATTGTTTTTATATATAAGTCTGTTTCTGAACTAGAAACTATTGTTTTTATACAGAAGTCTGTCTCTGAACTAGAAACTATTGTTTTTATACAGAAGTCTGTCTCTGAACTAGAAACTATTGTTTTTATACAGAAGTCTGTCTCTGAACTAGAAACTATTTTAAACTTACTTGAGGCTTTACATTGTTTTGTTTTTACACATTCAACTAAAAACTAGAAACTATTGTTTTTATACAGAAGTCTGTTTCTGAACTAGAAACTATTGTTTTTATACAGAAGTCTGTCTCTGAACTAGAAACTATTGTTTTCTGTCTCTGATACTAGAACTAGAAACTATTGTTTTTATACAGAAGTCTGTCTCTGAACTAGAAACTATTGTTTTTATACAGAAGTCTGTCTCTGAACTAGAAACTATTGTTTTTATACAGAAGTCTGTCTCTGAACTAGAAACTATTGTTTTTATATAGAAGTCTGTCTCTGAACTAGAAACTATTGTTTTTATACAGAAGTCTGTCTCTGAACTAGAAACTATTGTTTTATACAGATACAGAAGTCTGTGTCTCTGAACTAGAAACTATTGTTTTTATACAGAAGTCTGTCTCTGAACTAGAAACTATTGTTTTTATACAGAAGTCTGTCTCTGAACTAGAAACTATTGTTTTTATACAGAAGTCTGTCTCTGAACTAGAAACTATTGTTTTTATACAGAAGTCTGTCTCTGAACTAGAAACTATTGTTTTTATACAGAAGTCTGTCTCTGAACTAGAAACTATTGTTTTTATACAGAAGTCTGTCTCTGAACTAGAAACTATTGTTTTTATACAGAAGTCTGTCTCTGAACTAGAAACTATTGTTTTTATACAGAAGTCTGTCTCTGAACTAGAAACTATTGTTTTCTCTGAACTAGAAACTATTGATACAGTCTGTCTCTGAACTAGAAACTATTGTTTTTTATACAGAAGTCTGTCTCTGAACTAGAAACTATTGTTTTTATACAGAAGTCTGTCTCTGAACTAGAAACTATTGTTTTTATACAGAAGTCTGTCTCTGAACTAGAAACTATTGTTTTTATACAGAAGTCTGTCTCTGAACTAGAAACTATTGTTTTTATATAGAAGTCTGTCTCTGAACTAGAAACTATTGTTTTTATACAGAAGTCTGTCTCTGAACTAGAAACTATTGTTTTTATACAGAAGTCTGTCTCTGAACTAGAAACTATTGTTTTTATACAGAAGTCTCTCTCTGAACTAGAAACTATTTTAAACTTACTTGAGGCTTTACATTGTTTAGAGAAACACATTCAGGTAAAAAACTAGAAACTATTGTTTTTATACAGAAAACTGTTTCTGAACTAGAAACTATTGTTTTTATACAGAAGTCTGTCTCTGAACTAGAAACTATTGTTTTTATACAGAAGTCTGTCTCTGAACTAGAAACTATTGTTTTTATACAGAAGTCTGTCTCTGAACTAGAAACTATTGTTTTTATACAGAAGTCTGTCTCTGAACTTGAAACTATTGTTTTTATACAAAAGTCTGTCTCTGAACTAGAAACTGTTTTAAACTTACTTGAGGCTTTACATTGTTTAAAGAAACACATTCAAGTAAAAAACTGGAAACTAATGTTTTTATACAGAAGTCTGTCTCTGAACTAGAAACTATTGTTTTTATACAGAAGTCTGTCTCTGAACTAGAAACTATTGTTTTTATACAGAAGTCTGTCTCTGAACTAAAACTATTGTTTTATTCAGAAGTTTGTCTCTGAACTAGAAACTATTGTTTTCATACAGAAGTCTGTTTCTGAACTAGAAACTATTGTTTTTATACAGAAGTCTGTCTCTGAACTAAAAACTATTGTTTTTATACAGACGTTTTTCTCTGAAATAGAAACTATTGTTTTTATACAGAAGTCTGTCTCTGAACTAGAAACTATTGTTTTTATACAGAAGTCTGTCTCTGAACTAGAAACTATTGTTTTTATACAGAAGTCTGTCTTCAACTAGAAACTATTGTTTTTATACAGAATTCTGTCCTTGAACTAGAAACTATTGTGTTTATACAGAAGTCTGTCCCTGAACTAGTAACTATTGTTTTCATACAGATGTCTTTCTCTGAACTAGAAACTATTGTTTTTATACAGAAGTCTGTCTCTGAACTAGAAACTATTGTTTTTATACAGAAGTCTGTCTCTGAACTAAAAACTAATGTTTTTATACAGACGTTTTTCTCTGAAATAGAAACTATTGTTTTTATACAGAAGTCTGTCTCTGAACTAGAAACTATTTTTTTATACAGAAGTCTGTCTCTGAACTAGAAATTATTGTTTTTATACAGAAGTCTGTCTCAGAACTAGAAACTATTGTTTTGATACAGAGGTCTGTCTCTGAACTAGAAACTATTGTTTTGATACAGAAGTCTGTCTCTGAACTTGAAACTATTGTTTTTATACAGAAGTTTGTCTCTGAACTAGAAACTATTTTAAACTTACTTGAGGCTTTACATTGTTTAGAGAAACACATTCAAGTAAAAAACTGGAAACTATTGTTTTTATACAGAAGTCTGTCTCTGAACTAGAAACTATTGTTTTTATTCAGACGTCTGTCTCTGAACTAGAAACAATTGTTTTTATACAGAAGTCTGTCTTTGAACTAGAAACAATTGTTTTTATACTGAAGTCTGTCTCTCACTAAACTAAACTAACGTGGCAGGGGTTCAGTTTAGAGAGAGAGAAATCAGAAGAGTTCTCTCTCCAACTGGGGTGTTCAGGAACTTTACAGTTCCTCTTCGTCCCCTTACGTGAGAAATGTTTTAAAATATCCATGGAGTTTTTACTTTATTTTTAACATTTCAAAAATATTTGTGAGTGAGAGGAAGGACGGGAGAACTAGACGAAAGCAGCGAAAGTGAGCCAGACTTTGGCTCGAGGATAGAGAACCCTAGCGGCTGGCGAATTGGTTTTTTAAAATTTACTGTAATTGATTAGATACCCTTGACTGGGTAAACGGCCCTTTTCAGAATGAGGCTGGGACCGACAGGTCCGATGCCAGAGATTTTGCTGTGGTGGGAAACGGTAGTACCCCGAGAAAACCCACTTTCACGGCCTGGGCGCCGAATAGTCTACCCATACCGTGCCCGGAAGTAGCTGGGAAAGAAAAAAAACAACAACACAAAATTAATAAAAAAACAAACAAAAAAACTGATGAACTACGTTGATGGTGTACGTGAAAACTGTAAGCTGCAGTCTTGTAGATTGGGTGGTAACTTCATCATGAACTTGTTTCCACACTTGAAGCCCATTGGTGCAACTGAGAAACGTTGCCTTGGTGGTGGAACTACTGGCTGTTCTTCGGTGAGTTGTTCTTCGCTGG
Organism: Tachypleus tridentatus; assembly: GCF_004210375.1. Lineage (NCBI taxonomy): Eukaryota > Metazoa > Arthropoda > Merostomata > Xiphosura > Limulidae > Tachypleus > Tachypleus tridentatus. The sequence continues at coordinate 121,827,584 of NC_134825.1, forward strand.
TGTGTGATGCTTTGTTTCTTCTCGAGATTTTGGTTTGAGTTTTCTGCGTGGAGGTAGATTGTTTTTCAGTTTGTGCTGTCGCATCGATGGTTATCTTCGTAATGGTTTGAGTCTGGCTGGTTGTTGAGTTCTGTGGAACTGGGATTGAAGTCTGGCAGGAACTGTCCTTTTTCTTTCTTGAACTACTGCAACTTGGCGTGTTGCCAACAATGGGTGTTGTCTGAATCCGTCTTCGTGTTTCTTCTAATATGGTCTGGACTCGGCGGTATTTTGGTATTTTCCTGTTGGAAGATTTCCGTTGGTTGTTTACGATATCTGGGTGCTTGGTTTGAACCATTCTTGAGTGGTCGTCGATGTGGGCGTTCGGCTCTAAAATGAAATATATGATAATAGCAGCCATCTCGTAAAATACAGTCGGCACTGTACTTCGATGTTGTGACTATCTTCATGAAGTGTGTGGGATGATTACTGTTCTTAGAATAAATTCGATGAACTGCGTATACCTTGGCTTGTATTTGGGGTTCTATGGTTTGTCTAATTTCTTCAGGTTGAATTGATGGGTCGACGACCCTGAGGAATACAGAATAAAGATTGACTGGACTTTTCGTTGGGGAACAACATACTTTAAATTCAGTGTTCCATGGCTGGCACAGATAGGTTTGGTCTGCAATAGTGGCTGGTTGGATGAGGATTCCTCACCGGCGTAAAATACGGGTCCTGGACGGTTCGATGGTTGCCCCAGGCTTGGCTCGGGCGATCAACGTGGCGACTTGGTACGGCGTGAGGTTCGGCGGTAAGCCGTCGACGATTACAGGCGGCACTAACGGCCTGACTGGCGAGGATGAACGTTTCGTTTTGAATAGCATATTGGCACGTCTGACTTGCTCGGTGGCTAGCTCAGGTCTCCGTCTGTCTATCAACTAGAAACTATTGTTTTTATACAGAAGTCTGTCTCTGAACTAGAAACTATTGTTTTTATATAGAAGTCTGTTTCTGAACTAGAAACTATTGTTTTTATACAGAAGTCTGTCTCTGAACTAAAAACTAAAGTTTTTATACAGACGTTTTTCTCTGAAATAGAAACTATTGTTTTTATACAGAAGTATGTCTATGAACTAGAAACTATTGTTTTTATACAGTCGTCTTCCTCTGAAATAGAAACTATTGTTTTTATACAGAAGTCTGTCTCTGAACTACAATCTAATGTTTTTATACAGAAGTCTGTCTCTGAACTAGAAACTATTGTTTTTATACAGAAGTCTGTCTTCAACGAGAAACTATTGTTTTTACACAGAAGTCTGTCCTTGAACTAGAAACTATTGTTTTTACACAGAAGTCTGTCTCTGAAGTAGAAACTATTGTTTTTATACAGAATTCTGTCCATGAACTAGTAACTATTGTTTTCATACAGATGTCTTTCTCTGAACTAGAAACTATTGTTTTTATAGAGAAGTCTGTCTCTGAACTAAAAACTATTGTTTTTATACAGAAGTCTGTCTCTGAACTAAAAACTAATGTTTTTATACAGACGTTTTTCTCTGAAATAGAAACTATTCTTTTTATACAGAAGTCTGTCTCTGAACTAGAAACTATTGTTTTTATACAGAAGTCTGTCTCTGAACTAGAAACTATTGTTTTTATACAGAAGTCTGTATTTGAACAAGAAAGTATTGTTTTTATACAGAAGTATGTCTCTGAACTAGGAACTTTTGTTTTCATACAGAAGTCTTTCTCTGAACTAGAAACTATTGTTTTAATACAGAAGTCTGTCTCTGAACTAAAAACTATTGTTTTTATATAGAAGTCTATCTCTGAACTAAAAACCAAAGTTTTTATACAGACGTTTTTCTCTGAAATAGAAACTATTCTTTTTATACAGAAGTCTGTTTCTGAACTAGAAACTATTGTTTTTATACAGAAGTCTGTCTATGAACTAGAAACTATTGTTTTTATACAGAAGTCTATCTCTGAACTAAAAACTAAAGTTTTTATACAGACGTTTTTCTCTGAAATAGAAACTATTGTTTTTATACAGAAGTATGTCTCTGAACTAGAAACTATTGTTTTTATACAGTCGTCTTCCTCTGAAATAGAAACTGTTGTTTTTATACAGAAGTCTGTCTCTGAACTACAATCTAATGTTTTTATACAGAAGTCTGTCTCTGAACTAGAAACTATTGTTTTTATACAGAAGTCTGTCTTCAACGAGAAACTATTGTTTTTACACAGAAGTCTGTCCTTGAACTAGAAACTATTGTTTTTACACAGAAGTCTGTCTTTGAAGTAGAAACTATTGTTTTTATACAGAAGTCTGTCCCTGAACTAGTAACTATTGTTTTCATACAGATGTCTTTCTCTGAACTAGAAACTATTGTTTTATACAGAAGTCTGTCTCTGAACTAAAACTATTGTTTTTATAGAAGTCTGTCTCTGAACTAAAAACTAATGTTTTTATACAGACGTTTTTCTCTGAAATAGAAACTATTCTTTTTATACAGAAGTCTGTCTCTGAACTAGAAACTATTGTTTTCATACAGAAGTCTGTCTCTGAACTAGAAACCATTGTTTTTATACAGAAGTCTGTCTCTGAACTAGAAACTATTGTTTTTATACAGAAGTCTGTCTCTGAACTAGGAACTTTTGTTTTGATACAGAAGTCTGTATCTGAAGTAGAAACTATTGTTTTTATACAGAAGTTTTTCTCTAAACTAGAAACTATTATTTCTATACAGAAGTCTGTCTCTGAAGAGTAACTATTGTTTTTGTACAGAAGTCTGTCTCTGAACTAGAAACCAGTGTTTTTATACAGAAGTCTGTCTCTGAACTAGAAACTATTGTTTTGATACAGAAGTCTGTCTCTAAACTAGAAACTATAGTTTTTATATGGAAGTCTGTCTTTGTACTAGAAACTATTGTTTTTATACAGAAGTCTGTCTCTGAACCGATACTATTTTTTTTTTGTACAGAAATCTGTCTCTGAACTAGAAACTGTCTCTGAACTAGAAACTATTGTTTTTTTCAGAAATCTGTCTCTGAACTAGAAACTATTGTTTTTGTACAGAAGTCTGTCTCTGAACTAGAAACTATTTTAAACTTACTTCAGGCTTTACATTGTTTAGAGAAACACATTCAAGTAAAAAACTAGAAACTATTGTTTTTATACAGAATTCTGTCTCTGAACTAGAAACTATTGTTTTTATACAGAAGTCTGTCTCTGAAATAGAAACTGTTGTTTTTATGGAGAAGTCTGTCTCTCAACTAGAAACTATTGTTTTTATACAGAATTCTGTCTCTGAACTAGAAACTATTGTTTTTATAGAGAAGTCTGTCTCTGAACTAGAAACTATTGTTTTTATACAGAAGTCTGTCTCTGAACTAGAAATTTAATTTAAACTTACTTGAGGCTTTACATTGTTTAGAGAAACTCATTGAATTAAAAAACTGGAAACTATTGTTTATATACAGAAGTCTGTCTCTGAACTAGAAACAATTGTTTTTATAGAGAAGTCTGTCTCTGAACTAGAAACTATTGTTTTTATCCTGAAGTCTGTCTCTGAACTAGAAACTATTGTTTTTATACTGAAGTATGTCTCTCAACTAGAAACTCTAGTTTTTATTTAGAAGTCTGTCTCTGAACTAGAAACCATTGTTTTTATACAGAAGTCTGTCTCTGAACTAGAAACTATTGTTTTTATACAGAAGTCTGTATTTGAACAAGAAAGTATTGTTTTTATAAAGAAATATGTCTCTGAACTATAAACTATTGTTTTTATACAGATGTCTGTCTCTGAACTAGAAACTATTGTTTTTATACAGAAGTCTTTCTCTGAACTAGAAACTATTGTTTTTGCACAGAAGTCTGTTTCTGAACTAGAAATTAGTGTTTTTATACAGAAGTCTGTCTCTGAACTAGAAACTATTGTTTTCATACAGAAGTTTGTCTCTGAACTAGAAACTATTGTTTTTATTCAGAAGTCTCTTTCTGAACTAGAAACTATTGTTTTTATACAGATGTCTCTCTCTGAACTAGAAACTATTTTAAACTTACTTGAGGCTTTACATTGTTTAGAGAAACACATTCAAGTAAAAAACTGGAAACTATTATTTTTATACAGAAGTCTGTCTCTGAACTAGAAACTATTGTTTTTATACAGACATCTGTCTTTGAACTAGAAACAATTGTTTTTATACAGAAGTCTGTCTCTAAACTAGAGACTATTGTTTTTATACTGAAGTCTGTTTCTCAATTAGAAACTATAGTTTTTATTCAGAATTCTGTCTTTGAACTAGAAACCATTATTTTTATACAGAAGTCTGTCTCTGAACTAGAAACTATTGTTTTTATACAGAAGTCTGTATTTGAACAAGAAATATTGTTTTTATACATAAGTATGTCTCTGAACTAGGAACTATTGTTTTGATACAGAAGTCTGTCTCTGAACTAGAAACTATTGTTTTTATACAGAAGTTTTTCTCTGAACTTGAAACTATTGTTTTTATACAGAAGTTTGTCTCTGAACAGAAACTATTGTTTTTGTACAGAAGTCTGTCTCTGAACTAGAAACTAGTGTTTTTATACAGAAGTCTCTCTCTGAACTAGAAACTATTGTTTTGATACAGAAGTCTGTCTCTGAACTAGAAACTATTGTTTTTATATGGAAGTCTGTCTCTGAACTAGAAACTATTGTTTTTATACAGAAGTCTGCCTCTGAACCGATACTATTTTTTTTTGTACAGAAATCTGTCTCTGAACTAGAAACTGTCTCTGAACTAGAAACTATTGTTTTTATACAGAAGTCTGTCTCTGAACTAGAAACTATTATTTTGATACAGAGGTCTGTCTCTGAACTTGAAACTATTGTTTTGATACAGAAGTCTGTCTCTGAACTAGAATCTATTGTTTTTATACAGAAGTCTGTCTCTGAACTAGAAACAATTGTTTTTATACTGAAGTCTGTCTCTCACTAAACTAAACTAACGTGGCAGGGGTTCAGTTTAGAGAGAGAGAAATCAGAAGAGTTCTCTCTCCAACTGGGGTGTTCAGGAACTTTACAGTTCCTCTTCGTCCCCTTACGTGAGAAATGTTTTAAAATATCCATGGAGTTTTTACTTTATTTTTAACATTTCAAAAATATTTGTGAGTGAGAGGAAGGACGGGAGAACTGGACGAAAGCAGCGAAAGTGAGCCAGACTTTGGCTCGAGGATAGAGAACCCTAGCGGCTGGCGAATTGGTTTTTTAAAATTTACTGTAATTGATTAGATACCCTTGACTGGGTAAACGGCCCTTTTCAGAATGAGGCTGGGACCGACAGGTCCGATGCCAGAGATTTTGCTGTGGTGGGAAACGGTAGTACCCCGAGAAAACCCACTTTCACGGCCTGGGCGCCGAATAGTCTACCCATACCGTGCCCGGAAGTAGCTGGGAAAGAAAAAAAACAACAACACAAAATTAATAAAAAAACAAACAAAAAAACTGATGAACTACGTTGATGGTGTACGTGAAAACTGTAAGCTGCAGTCTTGTAGATTGGGTGGTAACTTCATCATGAACTTGTTTCCACACTTGAAGCCCATTGGTGCAACTGAGAAACGTTGCCTTGGTGGTGGAACTACTGGCTGTTCTTCGGTGAGTTGTTCTTCGCTGGTGTGTGATGCTTTGTTTCTTCTCGAGATTTTGGTTTGAGTTTTCTGCGTGGAGGTAGATTGTTTTTCAGTTTGTGCTGTCGCATCGATGGTTATCTTCGTAATGGTTTGAGTCTGGCTGGTTGTTGAGTTCTGTGGAACTGGGATTGAAGTCTGGCAGGAACTGTCCTTTTTCTTTCTTGAACTACTGCAACTTGGCGTGTTGCCAACAATGGGTGTTGTCTGAATCCGTCTTCGTGTTTCTTCTAATATGGTCTGGACTCGGCGGTATTTTGGTATTTTCCTGTTGGAAGATTTCCGTTGGTTGTTTACGATATCTGGGTGCTTGGTTTGAACCATTCTTGAGTGGTCGTCGATGTGGGCGTTCGGCTCTAAAATGAAATATATGATAATAGCAGCCATCTCGTAAAATACAGTCGGCACTGTACTTCGATGTTGTGACTATCTTCATGAAGTGTGTGGGATGATTACTGTTCTTAGAATAAATTCGATGAACTGCGTATACCTTGGCTTGTATTTGGGGTTCTATGGTTTGTCTAATTTCTTCAGGTTGAATTGATGGGTCGACGACCCTGAGGAATACAGAATAAAGATTGACTGGACTTTTCGTTGGGGAACAACATACTTTAAATTCAGTGTTCCATGGCTGGCACAGATAGGTTTGGTCTGCAATAGTGGCTGGTTGGATGAGGATTCCTCACCGGCGTAAAATACGGGTCCTGGACGGTTCGATGGTTGCCCCAGGCTTGGCTCGGGCGATCAACGTGGCGACTTGGTACGGCGTGAGGTTCGGCGGTAAGCCGTCGACGATTACAGGCGGCACTAACGGCCTGACTGGCGAGGATGAACGTTTCGTTTTGAATAGCATATTGGCACGTCTGACTTGCTCGGTGGCTAGCTCAGGTCTCCGTCTGTCTATCAACTAGAAACTATTGTTTTTATACAGAAGTCTGTCTCTGAACTAGAAACTATTGTTTTTATATAGAAGTCTGTTTCTGAACTAGAAACTATTGTTTTTATACAGAAGTCTGTCTCTGAACTAAAAACTAAAGTTTTTATACAGACGTTTTTCTCTGAAATAGAAACTATTGTTTTTATACAGAAGTATGTCTATGAACTAGAAACTATTGTTTTTATACAGTCGTCTTCCTCTGAAATAGAAACTATTGTTTTATACAGAAGTCTGTCTCTGAACTACAATCTAATGTTTTTATACAGAAGTCTGTCTCTGAACTAGAAACTATTGTTTTTATACAGAAGTCTGTCTTCAACGAGAAACTATTGTTTTTACACAGAAGTCTGTCCTTGAACTAGAAACTATTGTTTTTACACAGAAGTCTGTCTCTGAACTAGAAACTATTGTTTTTATACAGAATTCTGTCCATGAACTAGTAACTATTGTTTTCATACAAATGTCTTTCTCTGAACTAGAAACTATTGTTTTTATAGAGAAGTCTGTCTCTGAACTAAAAACTATTGTTTTATACAGAAGTCTGTCTCTGAACTAAAAACTAATGTTTTTATACAGACGTTTTTCTCTGAAATAGAAACTATTCTTTTTATACAGAAGTCTGTCTCTGAACTAGAAACTATTGTTTTTATACAGAAGACTGTCTCTGAACTAGAAACTATTATTTTGATACAGAGGTCTGTCTCTGAACTTGAAACTATTGTTTTTATACAGAAGTCTGTCTCTGAACTAAAAACTAAAGTTTTTATACAGACGTTTTTCTCTGAAATAGAAACTATTGTTTTTATACAGAAGTATGTCTATGAACTAGAAACTATTGTTTTTATACAGTCGTCTTCCTCTGAAATAGAAACTATTGTTTTTATACAGAAGTCTGTCTCTGAACTACAATCTAATGTTTTCTATACAGAAGTCTGTCTCTGAACTAGAAACTATTGTTTTTATACAGAAGTCTGTCTTCAACTAGAAACTATTGTTTTACACAGAAGTCTGTCCTTGAACTAGAAACTATTGTTTTTACACGGAAGTCTGTCTCTGAACTAGAAACTATTGTTTTTATACAGAATTCTGTCCTGAACTAGAAACTATTGTTTTCATACAGATGTCTTTCTCTGAACTAAAACTATTGTTTTTTTTTTATATAGAAGTCTATCTCTGAACTAAAAACCAAAGTTTTTATACAGACGTTTTTCTCTGAAATAGAAACTATTCTTTTTATACAGAAGTCTGTTTCTGAACTAGAAACTATTGTTTTTATACAGAAGTCTGTCTATGAACTAGAAACTATTGTTTTTATACAGAAGTCTATCTCTGAACTAAAAACTAAAGTTTTTATACAGACGTTTTTCTCTGAAATAGAAACTATTGTTTTTATACAGAAGTATGTCTCTGAACTAGAAACTATTGTTTTTATACAGTCGTCTTCCTCTGAAATAGAAACTGTTGTTTTTATACAGAAGTCTGTCTCTGAACTACAATCTAATGTTTTTATACAGAAGTCTGTCTCTGAACTAGAAACTATTGTTTTTATACAGAAGTCTGTCTTCAACGAGAAACTATTGTTTTTACACAGAAGTCTGTCCTTGAACTAGAAACTATTGTTTTTACACAGAAGTCTGTCTTTGAAGTAGAAACTATTGTTTTTATACAGAAGTCTGTCCCTGAACTAGTAACTATTGTTTTCATACAGATGTCTTTCTCTGAACTAGAAACTATTGTTTTCATACAGAAGTCTGTCTCTGAACTAAAAACTATTGTTTTTATACAGAAGTCTGTCTCTGAACTAAAAACTAATGTTTTTATACAGACGTTTTTCTCTGAAATAGAAACTATTCTTTTTATACAGAAGTCTGTCTCTGAACTAGAAACTATTGTTTTTATACAGAAGTCTGTCTCTGAACTAGAAACCATTGTTTTTATACAGAAGTCTGTCTCTGAACTAGAAACTATTGTTTTTATACAGAAGTCTGTCTCTGAACTAGGAACTTTTGTTTTGATACAGAAGTCTGTATCTGAAGTAGAAACTATTGTTTTTATACAGAAGTTTTTCTCTAAACTAGAAACTATTATTTCTATACAGAAGTCTGTCTCTGAAGAGTAACTATTGTTTTTGTACAGAAGTCTGTCTCTGAACTAGAAACCAGTGTTTTTATACAGAAGTCTGTCTCTGAACTAGAAACTATTGTTTTGATACAGAAGTCTGTCTCTAAACTAGAAACTATAGTTTTTATATGGAAGTCTGTCTTTGTACTAGAAACTATTGTTTTTATACAGAAGTCTGTCTCTGAACCGATACTATTTTTTTTTTTTGTACAGAAATCTGTCTCTGAACTAGAAACTGTCTCTGAACTAGAAACTATTGTTTTTTTTCAGAAATCTGTCTCTGAACTAGAAACTATTGTTTTTTGTACAGAAGTCTGTCTCTGAACTAGAAACTATTTTAAACTTACTTCAGGCTTTACATTGTTTAGAGAAACACATTCAAGTAAAAAACTAGAAACTATTGTTTTTATACAGAATTCTGTCTCTGAACTAGAAACTATTGTTTTTTATACAGAAGTCTGTCTCTGAAATAGAAACTGTTGTTTTTATGGAGAAGTCTGTCTCTCAACTAGAAACTATTGTTTTTATACAGAATTCTGTCTCTGAACTAGAAACTATTGTTTTTATAGAGAAGTCTGTCTCTGAACTAGAAACTATTGTTTTATACAGAAGTCTGTCTCTGAACTAGAAATTTAATTTAAACTTACTTGAGGCTTTACATTGTTTAGAGAAACTCATTCAATTAAAAAACTGGAAACTATTGTTTATATACAGAAGTCTGTCTCTTAACTAGAAACAATTGTTTTTATAGAGACGTCTGTCTCTGAACTAGAAACCATTTTTTTATACAGAAGTCTGTCTCTGAACTAGAAACTATTGTTTTTATACAGAAGTCTGTATTTGAACAAGAAAGTATTGTTTTTATAAAGAAATATGTCTCTGAACTATAAACTATTGTTTTTATACAGATGTCTGTCTCTGAACTAGAAACTATTGTTTTTATACAGAAGTCTTTCTCTGAACTAGAAACTATTGTTTTGCACAGAAGTCTGTTTCTGAACTAGAAATTAGTGTTTTTATACAGAAGTCTGTCTCTGAACTAGAAACTATTGTTTTGATACAGAAGTTTGTCTCTGAACTAGAAACTATTGTTTTTATTCAGAAGTCTCTTTCTGAACTAGAAACTATTGTTTTTATACAGATGTCTGTCTCTGAACTAGAAACTATTTTAAACTTACTTGAGGCTTTACATTGTTTAGAGAAACACATTCAAGTAAAAACTGGAAACTATTATTTTTATACAGAAGTCTGTCTCTGAACTAGAAACTATTGTTTTATACAGACATCTGTCTTTGAACTAGAAACAATTGTTTTTATACAGAAGTCTGTCTCTAAACTAGAGACTATTGTTTTTATACTGAAGTCTGTTTCTCAATTAGAAACTATAGTTTTTATTCAGAATTCTGTCTTTGAACTAGAAACCATTATTTTTATACAGAAGTCTGTCTCTGAACTAGAAACTATTGTTTTTATACAGAAGTCTGTATTTGAACAAGAAATATTGTTTTTATACATAAGTATGTCTCTGAACTAGGAACTATTGTTTTGATACAGAAGTCTGTCTCTGAACTAGAAACTATTGTTTTTATACAGAAGTTTTTCTCTGAACTTGAAACTATTGTTTTTATACAGAAGTTTGTCTCTGAACAGAAACTATTGTTTTTGTACAGAAGTCTGTCTCTGAACTAGAAACTAGTGTTTTTATACAGAAGTCTCTCTCTGAACTAGAAACTATTGTTTTGATACAGAAGTCTGTCTCTGAACTAGAAACTATTGTTTTTATATGGAAGTCTGTCTCTGAACTAGAAACTATTGTTTTTATACAGAAGTCTGCCTCTGAACCGATACTATTTTTTTTTGTACAGAAATCTGTCTCTGAACTAGAAACTGTCTCTGAACTAGAAACTATTGTTTTTATACAGAAGTCTGTCTCTGAACTAGAAACTATTATTTTGATACAGAGGTCTGTCTCTGAACTAGAAATTATTGTTTTGATACAGAAGTCTGTCTCTGAACTAGAATCTATTGTTTTTATACAGAAGTCTGTCTTTGAACTAGAAACTATTTTAAACTTTCTTGAGGCTTTACATTGTTTAGAGAAACACATTCAAGTAAAAAACTGGAAACTATTATTTTTATACAGAAGTCTGTCTCTGAACTAGAAACTATTGTTTTTATACAGACATCTGTCTCTGAACTAGAAACAATTGTTTTTATATAGAAGTCTGTCTCTGAACTAGAAACTATTGTTTTTATACTGAAGTCTGTCTCTCAACTGGAAACTCTTGTTTTTATTTAGAAGTCTGTCTCTGAACTAGAAACCATTGTTTTTATACAGAAGTATGTCTCTGAACTAGAAACTATTGTTTTGATACAGAAGTCTGTATTTGAACAAGAAAGTATTGTTTTTATAAAGAAATATGTCTCTGAACTATAAACTATTGTTTTTATACAGATGTCTGTCTCTGAACTAGAAACTATTGTTTTTATACAGAAGTCTTTCTCTGAACTAGAAACTATTGTTTTTGCACAGAAGTCTGTTTCTGAACGAGAAATTAGTGTTTTTATACAGAAGTCTGTCTCTGAACTAGAAACTATTGTTTTGATACAGAAGTTTGTCTCTGAACTAGAAACTATTGTTTTTATTCAGAAGTCTCTTTCTGAACTAGAAACTATTGTTTTTATACAGAATTCTGTCTCTGAACTATAAAATATTGTTTTTATATAGAAGTTTGTCTCTGAACTAGAAACTATTGTTTTTATACAGAAATCTGTCTCTGAACATGAAACTATTGTTTTTATACAGAAGTCTGTCTCTGATCTAGAAACTATTGTTTTTATACAGAAGTCTGTCTCTGAACTAGAAACTATTGTTTTTATACAGAAGTCTGTCTCTGAACTAGAAACTGTTGTTTTTATGGAGAATTCTGTCTCTGAACTAGAAACTATTGTTTTTATACAGAAGTCTGTCTCTGAACTAGAAATTATTGTGTTTATACAGAAGTCTTTCTCTTAACTAGAAACCATTGTTTTTATACAGAAGTCTTTCTCTGAACTAGAATCTATTGTTTTTATACAGAAGTCTGTCTCTGAACCGAAACTATTGTTTTTGTAGAGAAGTCTGTCTCTGAACTAGAAACTATTGTTTTTATACAGAAGTATGTTTCTGAACTAGAAACTATTGTTTTTAGACAGAAGTCTGTCTCTGAACTAGAAACTATTGTTTTTATACATAAGTCTGTCTCTGAACTAGAAACTATTGTTTTTATACAGAAGTCTGTCTCTGAACTAAAAACTATTGTTTTTATACAGAAGTATGTCTCTTAACTAGAAATTATTTTAAACTTACTTGAGGCTTTACATTGTTTAGAGAAACACATTCAAGTAAACAATCATTAAAACGATTTCGGTTTCTATAGCATTTCTATGAATCAAACGTCGTTATCGAAAGCTTGTCACCTAGATTAGGAATATCCAGCAGCTTTGATATTTAAATAAAGTTAACACTCTGTAGGGTTTCCAATAATTTTGATTGTGAATATTGGTTTTCTCATAAATACTAGACTGTGTTCTATATGGTGACTGTTATAGAAATACGTACCAATAACGTAACATATTGTAAACGCATTAGGTTTAAATATTTTGTCGAACGCGGGCATTTGTTCTCCAGATGTGTTGCTCCGAGATTGTACTCACCTTCGTTGTTGTAGAAAACCCAAACTCGTGGCCCTCAAGGCTTTTTACTTGTGACACAACCAGACAGAGGATGGTACCGATAACATCGGAAATCCTATCGTTTGGCTAAGAGCAATTCGTGAGAATCCCTACCGGTCACGCGAGGTCACTTGGCAAGATGCCACATGTGATTTCTTGCAGTACATCTAGATGGCAACACTTTTCAGTTGGGTGTGAAAAAGTACATGTCGTAATGGTTAAAGGTCGAAAAACGATGAATTAGAGAGAACTTGTTATATTTAGTAAGGTGAACATATCTTTAGTTGTGTCCTAATCATTAATTTAAACACATCGGTATTATTTTTATAACTTGTTTCACTAACCCAACAGTTTTCAAGACAAAATATAAATCTTACATTTAACAAAAACTACTTTGCGGTTTCGCGACAAATTGATAACACAGATATAAATGTAATTCGACACAGACTTTGAAACGTATTGAGATTTTCTAACTCTCGTTACTTAAATGTATTGTTTGCATTTTGAGATAAAGAAACTTTCAAGTCAAATGTTTAACGTTTAAAGAAGGAAGTTTGTGACTGTTGTAAAAAAATGTGAAACAAGTCTTCTGTTTATTAAGATTACTAGCAAATATTATTCAGGTAATTTTTTATCAGCTAGTATTTTTTTATCTATATACTTTTCGAATGAATCGGCGTGGCCGGGTAGTTAGGGTTTTTGACTCGATCTCTGAGGGTCGCAAGTTTGAATTTCCGTCGCACCAAACAAGTTTGCCCTTTAAACCGTTGGAGCAATATAAAGTAACGGCTAATCCCGCTATTCACTGGTAAAACACTGACGCAAGAGGTGACGGTGGGTGGCGATCATTAGCTGCCTTCCCGCTAGTCTTACACTGCCAAATTAGGGACAGCTAGCGCAGGTAGCTCTCGTATAGCTTTGCGCGAAATTCAAAACAAATCAGTTATTTTTAGATATATCTAGTAGTGGAAACGTTACTGCATCGTCCATTTTTCATACCTTTCTTGGTGTATATCATTTTTTACGAGCTTTGTACATCGTGATAGTGTTAAAAGTAGTGTAAAACTCTGACGGTTTATAAACAAATGAAGAAGTTAGCAAACACAGCCTAAACACATAAACACTGTTATCTCACAAGGAGCTCTAAGCGATGATAGAATCATTCGTCCAAAGCTATTTTATTTTCTGACGAATATCACTATCTACATCCATTCCTACTTGCCCGACGTTAGTACATCGGTATGTCTCCGGATTTACAATGCTAAAATCAGGGGCTCGATTCCCCTCGGTGGGCTGAGCAGATAGCCCTATGTGGCTTTGCTATAAGCAAAACACACACACACACATTCCTACTTCCACGCTTGTAACTAATTTTTCTCGTATTTTAATGAAGTGTAAAAAGTTTTCGAAGCACGCACACACCTACGTTCACATATTATTCTTTTAATTATATAGATGACTAGTTAAACATGTGGTGAAAATGCTCTTGTTGAATACATGTTTCGAAAATTTTTCAAAACTAGCATCATATTATTTGAAAAAAACTTACTTTTTTCAAGAGATTAGGCTAAAAATGGAAAATGCAGACTGTAAATAGCATTATGTTCAGGACAAAACTTTATTCAGTAAATAAATACACCACTGTGATTTTAACGCAATATGAAACAAAGCAATCCCAGGTAACACGTGGTGAACGTCACATGTCCCTTAATTTTCTACATAGCCTTTATATATAACAATATGTATAAATATATGAATGTAGAAATAAGTTTTATAGTGTTAATATGGTCCTTCATCCCACATAATATAAATTAAAGAAGGAACTAACGGTGAAATATATAATGTTCTTGCTTGAATAAATGTGTGTGTGTTTTTCTTATAGCATGCGGCCCGGCATGGCTAGGTGGTTAAGGCACTCGTGGGTTCAAATCCCCGTCACATCAAACATGCTCGCTCTTTCAGCCGTGGGGGCGTTGTAATGTAACTGTCAATACCATTATTCGTTGGTAAAAGAGTAGAGCAAGAGTTTGGGATGGGTGGTGATGATTAGCTGCCTTCCCGCTAGTCTTACACTGCAAAATTCAAGACGGCTAGCACAGACAGCCGTGGTGTAGCTTTGCGCGAAATTCAAAACAAACCAACACTTAGAGCACGGTGAGTCCACCGAGGGGAATCGAGCCCCTGATTTTGGCGTTTTAAACCCGAAGACCTACCACTGTACCAACGGGGTCGCTTGAATTAATCCAGTGTGTAAATACTAAAAAAAACGATACTGTGTAAAACTAGACACTCTTCGATCTTTTATGTTATACTCTTTGTGGAAGCGATACTTGTGCTTTTGCCATTAGTGGTTGTTCTATTGTAGTTTGTTTTTTGTCCTATCCTGAAACGTTATCGAGATAAATTAAAATTTATCGTATGTCATAGTAATATATTTATGTGTGAGTGTGTGTGATTGTATACACGGAAAATACCCTCAGGTGTATGAATTGGAGAATTTACAAACATAATGTTTCAATATATAGAAAAGAAAATACCACAAAATATGAATTACATGAAGAAAAACAGGAATCATGTCGAAAGATGAAAGGTAATAGAGTCTACTGAGAACGTGTAGGAAAACTGGATTTATACCCCCAAATGAAGTTATAGCTGGAACAAAGTACAGTTTAGTGGTGAAGCAGTTTCACTAATTTATAAATGCATTTTCTAATTAAATAAAGTATGTATAGTAGAAACGTGGTTTTGAGTCAGAAGCATTCAGCCACGTTCTGAGTTGGAACTTTAAGATATTCAATGATTACAAGCGTATGTCGGAGTCCAGGTACAAAATAAGGTTCACCACGCTTATGCTATAAAAGAAAATAATATATGTTTACCACAACGACACTTTTGTTGAAAGTAGTTTATATTTTTCTGGTCCATTCTAATGTTTTCGAAATAGGCCTGTGAGGGCGTTATAAACCCTACGATCACTCCCATTATTCGTCAGTAAAAGAGTATCCCAAGAGTTGGCGGTGGATGGTGATGACTAGCTGCCTTCCCTCTAGCCTTACACTGCTATATTAGTGGCGGTTAGCGCAGATAGCCTTCGTGTAACTTTACGCGAAATTCAAAAGAAACAAGTAATTTCAGGAACAAGCAGATGGTATATTTTTCCATGTAAAGCTTAAATTAGCATATATTTTTTCTATGGAAAACTGAGTCACAATTAAGCATGGTTAAAGTTATTTCAACCGAGATTTATAGAGTATTGTTTCACATCAGTTTTTATTGGTGAAAAAACTTACCTGGTTTGTGAAACATTTGTCTTTTTCGTTAATTCAATTGTCACTACGCACGTGTTTGATGAAAGATATGAGGTTTTTACATGCCACATTACTGTAACCATAGTACAAATAAGCCGCAGGACTGAAAAATGTATTCAAACTCTGTTTTCCTAAATTGTAACAGAATAACCGTGTATAACAATTCCATCTAGTCAAGACATATTTTACCCCTCGCACTAAGCATTCTCACCCTTTCAGCCGTGGGGGCATTATAATGCGACGGTCAATCCCACTATTCGTTGGTAAAAGAGTAGCCCAAAAGTTGGAGGTGGGTAGTGATGACTAGCTGCCTTCCCTCTAGTCTTACACTACTAAATTAGGGACAGCTAACGCAGATAGTCCTCGTGTAGCTTTGCGCGAAATTCAAGAAGAACAACAAAAGCAACAACATTTCGAAAACAGGCGACTTAAGATTATTTCTGTAGACACCGATGAATGAAAATCGACACTATTTCAAAAGCAAAAACAAGACATATTTACTAAAATAGAGAGAATGTGAGATATATAAGCAATACACAAATTATGTTCTGTATTTCCAACGAGACCACTTTGTTTTACGATTAGAACTATACCAGTCTCTATAAAAAAAAACGAAAACACATGAGACCGAGAAATGATAAAGGGTCGGTACTCAACGTTCAGACTTCTAGAAAATTGAGATGACAGAACATCATTAGTCAAATCCCACCCCATAACACGCATTAAGAACGAAAGGCTTCGAAGTGCGAAGAAGCTTTGTTTATTGGGCACAGAGCTACAGAATAGGCTATCTATGTTATTTCCACTACGAGTATTGGAACCAGTTTTTAGCTTTAGTTTGAACCGTCAGATTTACCTCTTGGCCTTGGGGTAAGAGATTTCTAGTGTATTCGTATGTAATATACATTTTCAGAGTATAGCGAAAGCGAAAACAAAACCTACACCCTTGAATTATCACCCCACCAGTGATTTAATATGTTAGATAATCTTCCCTACTGCTGTTTATTTCATATTTTTCTATTGTTTCTTGTTTTCTACATTGGTTGCATTGTAGACAGTCAGCTGTTCTGCTTACCTTAATAAGTCATGAATAAATAAAGTGATAAAGCAAATGGCTCTAATTATTAAACCAATTTCCCAACGTTGCCAGAAACTCAAAAGTATTTGTATCATATTTAATGTTTATTTGATAAAAATCACTCACGAGTCAAGGCACCCTGGCACAACATAGTAGTTATAGTTCGACATTCATAATTTGCGGGTCGCTGGATTGAACCCATTGCTTAAAACGCTCACCTTTCAAGCCGTGGGAGTGTTGTAACATGACTAACAACCCTGCTATTAACTGTCCAAGTGTAGCCTACGAATGCGTCGTGGGTGGTTTCGAGTAGCTTTCTTCTCTTTGGTCTATTACTTCAAAATTAAGGGCGACTAGTGAAGTCAGTCCTGAGTTGTTTCGTGCAAAACGGTAAAAACAACGATCAGATCATTAGGCAGGATGAAGTGACATTGAAGTATTTAACTGGGTGAATAACACACACAAATTTCGTAATTATATTTGAACGTTTTTAACAACTGCCTATATGAAAAATATAAAATATATACAGGGTTGAGAAAATGTATTAATAAACTTTATTATTCCTGTAGTTTTGATTTATCACATATTTACAACCATTGAACTTCAAAAGCATGCGTAGTGTTTGTTGGCTAGCTTACTTTCATATAGTCTTTTATTGCTAAACTATGGACTGCTACGTAAAGAGACCGAGGCGCCATCTGATAAGTTTGCCCGATAATCACCAACGATTCATCCGAGGTTTCCTTACGTAACTCACAAAAATGTTATTTTATTTTTTAAAAACATCATAAAGTGCTCCTAATCTACCGTGATGTTTCCATTAAAACAAGAGAACAGAGATAACTGACGCCTTTCTACAAAGTCATATTCATATCTTCACATGGTGTTGTTGGTTGGGGTTTAAGACAAGTTTCAAAAGTCTACGATTGTTCACCAAGTACTGTGATAAGATAAACGAAATACCACTTTTATAACAGCAGTAAAGGTGTGGAATAAGTGTTGGATACCTGAAAACCAATTATCTAAAAAATTGAAGCAAAACTGTCAAACGTTTTCTGATTTTATCAACAAGTGATTACGGATAGTCTCAAAAATAAAACACATATGATGCCTTCTTATTACCTAAAGAGACACTCTTATTACATAAAGAAAAACCATTATTACACATAGAGAAACTATTACTATACAGAGAGACACCATTATTTGTTACAGAAAGAGAATCTTTTATTTTACAAAGAAACACCATTCATGCACAAAGAGACACCATTATTACACAAAGAAACATCATTATTACACAAAGAGACACTATTACTATACATAGAAACATCATTATTACACAAGAGACAATATTACTATACATAGAAACATCATTATTACACAAAGAGACAATATTACTCTACATAGAAACACCATTATTACGTAAAGAGATTGACTTTTCAGAAGATCATATAATCCGGTCGTTGGAACAGTGGCACAAAGAAAGTGCTTGGTTCAGACAGATTTGGTTCCAACTGTCGCTTAAAAGATTGTCTAAGAGTCAGTGACAGATTGTAGAAGTGTCTTGCGCCAACAATGAAAGATGCAGACGTTTTGTGGCTTAATATTTGCGACATATTTTGATCATCTTTAAAAAGCTATTCGAATCATTAATAAGCGTCAATACTACATCATATTAGTCTTTCACAGCATATTATGTGAAAAGAAGCTGATTGGACAGTTTTTTACTATCAAGAAGCTAATGATATACAAATACACTTTCGACAAATGCTCAGCTTATTTGGCAAAAAAAGAAAAGCTTAGGAGATTTTAACTACTTGTTCATACCTTAATCTCATAGAAAAAAAAAATTGTGTTTGCTGAACAGTAGTGATAACTGTAATAAAAATGCCTTTGAAAGTGAATAAAATTACTAAAGAGGCTTCATTTATTCAGACATAATGTAACAACAGCACCGATCTGTTACTAATGTTTTAAGTTGAAACGCTAAATGCTAACGTTAAAGAAACTTAAAACAAACTCAAGTTTCCTACTAATATTATAGCATTTTTTGTAATGATAACTTGAAATAATTAAGAGCTAATATGTATAGTTGTTATTGATGGTTATTTTTAGATCAAGGTTACAAATTGGGTTATCTGCAGGAAGATTTGGTTTGCTTTGAATTTTGCGCAAAGATACACGAGAGCTCTCTGCTCTAGCCGGCTTCAATTTAGTAGTGCAATACTAGAGGGAAGGCAGTTATTCATCACCATCCACCGCCAACTCTTGAGCTACTCTTTTACCAACGAATAGTGGGATTGACCGTCACACTCTAACGCCTCACGCGATTGAAAGGGCGAGCATGTTTGGTGTGACGGGAATTCAAACCCGTGACCCTCAGATTACGAGTCGAGTGTCTTAACCACCTGGCCATGCGGGGCCTTAAAGTAAAACGAAATAGCACAATGGTAAAAATTGGAACGTTGTTGTCCAGTATATGACTTTGTGACCAAGTAAAATAAGTATTTAATACATTACTCATACTACATTGACCCGTCATACAGAAACCCATTTTTTTCATAGTCATTTATTAAAAGCTTTCAAGCCTTGTCGGTTTACGGTTTGTGAAATGTACTTTTCAATAGGAAGTCGGTACAGTTGTTTTTCATTTAAATATGTAGTTGGTTTTCTTTTTGTTCTTAAATACGGCTGAAAATCTATCAATACGAGCAGTGAAGCGACACGTTCACTCCGAAAAAAGAAAAGAAACCCGACTCGGAATCTTTCTTAAACGAAAACTATCAGTGTCATGCACTCTTAAACAGCAAAATTACAGACTTGACAGGAATCTCAAGGCCATCTTTCTACATAGTTCCCTGACTTTCTTTAAGGGAAGTTTCAGGAGCAATAATAACAAATATTTTTTTTTCCTTCAACAAAATTTAGGCTTACGGTTTAGAGTGCAATTACTAAAACTGTTAGTGGTTCCTCATTCTCAGAATAATATAAGAACCGACAGCTTCCAAGGTCATACAAGGATTCTTTATCAGAAACATAAGTTTTCAAAATGACTTTTTTATAATTGTACTTAAACCTCGAAGGATGTAATATTTTTGTTATGTGAGTGAAGGTGTAATTGCAAATTGAACACAAAGTTATACACATATAAAGTATATGTAAGTGAATAACGCATAAATTATTTTATTTATTGAAAACTTATAGTATATTGTAGAAAGATTAATCTATGCTCTAAATACTGCTTAACAGAATGTACCGCATAGCTGAACTTACGAAGACACTTTGTTCAGCAATATTAGTTGTTGTTTGACACTAAGCACAAAGCTACACGAATGGCTATCTATACCCTACCCACTATGGGTATCTAAACCCGGTTTCTAACAGTATAAGTCAGCAGACATAGTGTTGTGCAGCTGGAGGGCTTGACAATATTATCAATCAATTAGTCTTGGCCCATCACGTCGTTACCTTAATTGAAATACTGGTTCGTAGTACCCACAGCATAGCATGTGTGTTTCTTTATATACTGGTTCGTAGTACCCACAGCATAGCATGTGCGTTTCTTTATATACTGGTTCGTAGTACCCACAGCATAGCATGTGTGTTTCTTTATATACTGGTTCGTAGTACCCACAGCATAGCATGTGCGTTTCTTTATATACTGGTTCGTAGTACCCACAGCATAGCATGTGTGTTTCTTTATATACTGGTTCGTAGTACCCACAGCATAGCATGTGTGTTTCTTTATATACTGGTTCGTAGTACCCACAGCATAGTGTATGTGTGTTTGTTCATTTCTTTCGTGTGTGTTTAAGAAGAAATGTTTTTTTTAAACATAGACATCATTGTGTTCGTATATGTTTAAACATGTGTTGTGCTTGGTATATGTTTAAACATGTGTTGTGGTTTAAAAGAAAATGAAGAAAATATTTAAACATGTGTTGTGGTTGGTATATGTTTACACATCATTGTGTTGGTATATGTTTAAACATGTGTTGTGGTTGGTATATGTTTAAACATGTGTTGTGGTTTAGAATAAAATGAACAAAATATTTAAACATGTGTTGTGGTTGGTATATGTTTAAACATCATTGTGTTGGTATATGTTTAAACATCATTGTGTTGGTATATGTTTAAACATCATTGTGTTGGTATATGTTTAAACATGTGTTGTGGTTTAGAATAAAATGAACAAAATATTTAAACATGTGATGTGGTTGGTATATGTTTAAACATCATTGTGTTGGTATATGTTTAAACATGTGTTGTGGTTGGTATATGTTTAAACATCATTGTGTTGGTATATGTTTAAACATGTGTTGTGCTTGGTATATGTTTAAACATGTGTTGTGGTTTAAAATAAACTGAACAAAATATTTAAACATGTGTTGTGCTTGGTATATATTTAAACATGTGTTGTGGTTTAAAATAAAATGAACAAAATATTTAAACATGTGTTGTGGTTGGTATGTGTTTAAACATCATTGTGTTGGTATATGTTTAAACGTGTTGTGGTTGGTATATGTTTAAACATCATTGTGTTGGTATATGTTTAAACATGTGTTGTGGTTGGTATATGTTTAAACATCATTGTGTTGGTATATGTTTAAACATGTGTTGTGGTTGGTATATGTTTAAACATGTGTTGTGGTTGGTATATGTTTAAACATCATTGTGTTGGTATATGTTTAAACATCATTGTGTTGGTATGTGTTTAAACATGTGTTGTGGTATATGTTTAAAATAAAATGTTAAGTGAACAAAATATTAATAATAAAAAAATAAACAGCTAGTTAATAAACGAAGGTTAACGACTTTCTGTCGTAAATTCAGACAAAAAATGTTTTGGACTGTTTGGAAACAGTAGATAGTTATAATAAGAAAGTTTGTTTTGTATGTTTGAAGTAAGATTACAAACTTTTAAGAGTTTTATGAGATCGGAGTTGTCTAGCACTAATGAGAACTAACAACTACCGGTAGGGAGATTATTATATAATAAAAAAAATAACATAATATTAACACTTAAAATAATTGTGTACCTTTTTCAGTTTAGGCTATTCATAACACTAGAATCAAGTAAGTAAATGTTTATTAGTTTTATGCTGTTTAGGTTATTTTGAAGTATATATCAATGTTGAAACAAACTCAACATTTCTAATTATGAGCTATATAACAACACTGCTAAACAGAAAATAACGTAGTACGAGAAATATTTGGTGTGAAAATATATTTTCACATGAAACATTCTTGTCCTAATAGCCCCGATGAAGCTGGAAAGATCATTTTGTTTATTATTACCTGACAAATCGTCAGGACAAGGTCATGTCATTTGTTAGGAATGGTCATTTAGCGTAATATGCGTATATGTCGGTGAGAAAGTAAACACATACACTCATATTAGTCGGAAGATTGAAAGTTCAAGGCTCGCACGTGACACTTGCCAAATTATTTCCGTCTACCTAGCTACATAATGGACAGCTGTGCGTCAACCCAGTCAGAAAAATGTCACCATTATCATCCAGTTAAATCTCATTACAGCTCTGGCTGGTTCGTATAAGCTAGCTAGACATGGGGTGGATTTGCTTTTTAACATACATACATAAGCATAAATAAATATATGTATATTTGCATTTTACATTCTATGACCCCACACACACCGATTCCATTTAATGTTTTAGAAGTCACTCATGAATAATTATAATCTTATTTTACTTAACTAATGAGTGCGTGCTCATTAATCGAATTTTCTCTTCAGTAAACGATTTGGTAAACGCATTTACTTCTTCAAAGACACTTGAGCAACATCCGAGTCATCATCTCCATCTTTATATGTTGACTTTCATTTGTTTTTTTATGATACATCTACAATTGGCAGACCTGGCAAGGCCAGCTGGGTTAAGGCATTCGACTCGTAATCTGAGGGTCGCGGTTTCGAATCCCCGTTACACCAAACATGCTCGCCCTTTCAGCCTTGGGGACTTTATAATGGTACGGTCAATCCCACTATTCTTTGGTAAAAGTGTAGCCCAAGAGTTAGCGGTTGGTTGCGATGACTAGCTGCCTTCCCTCTAGTCTTACACTGATAAATTGGGGACGGCTAGCGCAGATAACCCTCGTATAGCTTTGTGCGAAATTCAAAACCAAACAAACAAACAAACTTAAATCACAGCTTCAGATAGTCTGGTGAAAAATTAGAAAATTAAAGTTAGGCTGTACAAATACGTAACTCGGTATATTATTTAAAGAACAACAAAAATAAACGATGTCACACGATCTTTCGAGCTGTAGCGAAAGACTTCTATACCCGCGTGCGTGAGAAACTATGATGAACTGTTAGATATTTTATGAAACCTCTTGTATTAACCCAACCACATTCACACGCCACAGCATATTTCCTGGGACTTGTGTCTATTTCAATGGTAAGCGCAATTACGTTGATTATCTTGGAATTATTTTGGAAATCAGTTAGTCCCAGAAACGTTTAAACCGAGATGACAGAGGAAAATAAGGAAGAAAAAATTAAATAAATATAAATAGCCAGAGCTTAAATCGAGGTTCTCTGTGTAGTAACCGCACATTCAACTTTTTTATACACCGCGTTTCTGTGCTAAATGGCGGATACCAAGAAGACTCACTCTTTGCACGAGTGTGTGTGGAAGCATTGATTACCTGTGACAATTACATAGTTGAAATATACTTGGTATGAATTAATACTTATGAAATTGGTTTGGTCAGGTACTGTGCAATGTTTTAGAAACGTTTTTCCATTGTATAAGAATCATGGAATATAGTTCGATAATTACCGATAAAAATAAAAACACATATATTTTATTTAAATTGGTTATTTATATATAACAGTCTGAGATAACATCTATTATTTCTTCCTTAACCTACATACTGTTTACACTAAATGTAAAATATAAATAAATCTGTTGATGACAACAGAATGACGGCATAAAATACACTTTCTACTGCAGTAAAATGTGTGTGTGTGTGTGCTTCCTTATAGCAAAGCCACATCGGGCTATCTGCTGAGTCCAACGAAGGGAATCGAACTGCTGCTTTTAGTGTTGTAAGTCCGTAGACTTACTGTTGTATCAGCGGGAGACTGTTAAAGTGTTTCGATTTTTTTAAAATTAGGTTTAAAACTTCTTTAAATTATTTTAATTTACAACTTCTACGATCACTTAAAATTAAATTGAAAGACAACTTAGGATAATACTTTGTTGTTGTTTAGAATTAAGCACAAAGCTACACAATGGAATATTTCTGTGCTCTGCTCACCACGGGTATCGAAACCGGTTTTCAGCGTTATAAGTCCGCAGACATACCTCTGAGCCACTTTATTACTTAAATTAGCGCAAAACTGAAAACAAAGAAACTGCATTTTATTAATATTATTCAGTGATGAAGAGAAAACCCACTTGTAAAGAAAAATATATATGTAAAAACGGCTCGTTTGGGTTGAGATTTTTTTTATACGTAGAGGGGCGAACAACGTTTCGACCTTCTTCGGTCATCGTCAGGTTCACAAAGAAAGAAAGAGGTAACTGACCGGAAGCTAACCACATGTTTGAAGGAGGTTGTATAATTGAGTGTAGGAATGTAGAGGGCGTGCTTAAATATTGGATTATATTTATTAATATAGGTATAAAGGTGTTCCTTTGTATTGGTTTATTTTGGGCTTGAGTTGTTGTATAAGTAAGGCTTCTTTAATTTTGCGTTTGTTTATGTTTGTTTCCTTATTTAGTATTTGAGTGTTTTTTATGGTTATGTTTATTTGATTTACAGTGTTCGAAAATGTGTGAAGGTGACTTTTTGTGTTCTTTGAATCTGGTTTCCATTTTTCTACTTGTTTCTCCAATGTAGAAGTTGTGTCAGTTATCACATTGTATTTTATAAATAATGTTGGTATGGTGTTTGTCAGTGTAGTTTTTACATTAGTACAGACCTCAGGTTTGTGTCTGGTTTTTGAATTTTCTTACATTTCTTTTACAGTGCTTTTACCAAGAGATATTCATATACTGAAAGAAACCCACACCTTCTGCACTTACTGCTGGCGTTCTGGCGATAGAAGAGGCGCCATAATCGAAACCGGTAAATGACAATAAGCTAGTTCACCGGAAAAACGTGAAAAGTTTGTTTGTTTTTTTAATTTCGCACAAAGCTACTCGAGGGCTATCTGTGCTAGCCGTTCCTAATTTAGCAGTGTAAGACTAGAGGGAAGGCAGCTGAAAGTCATCACCACCCACCGCCAACTCTTGGGCTATTCTTTTACCAACGAATAGTGGGATTTACCGTCACATTATAACGCCCCTACGGCTGAAAGGGCGAGCATGTTTGGCGCGACGGAGATACGAACCTGCGACCCTCAGATTACGAGTCGCACACCTTAACACGCTTGAACGTGAAAAGACCGTTAGCTTAGTGTACCAGGTGAAAACAAAAATGCACTATTGTTAAACTACTTGATGATTTTATTTGGACACGACTGACGAATTACTAAAAAATTTGAATGAGTAAATATTCTCAACTCCAGTATTTATTGTAATGGACATATATTACGTATTATAATTTAACTTGCACAAGCCATCGTATTACTATTTCAAATAGCTTAAAATGATAATTTTGAATACATCATATAAGTTAAGTTAATGTCGATATATATCAAATTTATTATATTTGCCAACAAAATGAATGCAAACAATTTTCTTTCTTAACACTCGTATACTTTCATACATAAACTACGATATAATTTATAATAACGGGTTATTACAAATAATGATGTGTAAACAAAAAGGTTTACAAAATTACAAACAATAGTGATTCTTCTATTTGGTCTAGGTCTGAATACTTTATCAACAGTTCATCACGAACGAATCAATTCTAAGCTTATATCGGTACAGATTATTTTAGGGCGAGCTAGCTAGCTGCTTCACTGAAAACGTGCAAGTTTTTCTCCTACGGATATATCTAATAATCTTCTAGAATCACTAGCGTCCGAAGTTAATTCTCTGAAGTTCAACGGTTTATAATATTCTAAATCTATAAACATTCCAGGTCAAATATCTGCAGTTTCCCAATTAATAAGTGTTAATCACAGTTACAGCTTCCGAGGTTTAAAGTATGCTTACTGTAGCAAAGCAAGAGCAACATGCTGTATGTTTACAAACTTTTAGGGTGAGGTTTTTGAAAGTTCAATTGGCAACAATGTTAGAAGATACGCTTGTGCTTTTGTAAAAATATAGTTGATTCTTAAACTTGAGAATCTTCTACAAATTTAGAGAACAGACGATACTCAATACACATTTACCAATATAAGTTGCATGCATCTCTAGATATATATTAAACTGACACAAAGATAGATATTAAAATCAATATATATATTAGTAAATTTGTTATATTTGTAGAAGGAAATGCAAGAAACTAAGTAAAAGCTTTGACAAAAGACAAACCTTGTTTTCAAGATGAGTGTAATAATTGTGGAAGAGTAGTAAAACGGAAAGAGGTATTGCAAAAATATTTAATGGAAACACAAATGATTTGCGTTAAAAATATGGGGATACTCAACCAACCGTGCACCCGGCATAACCACGTGGTTAAAGCACTTGACTCGCAATTTGAGGGTTGCGAGTTCAAATCTTCGTCACATAAAACATGCTCACCCTTTCAGCCGTGGTGGCATTATAATGTGACAGTCAACCCTGCTATTCGTTAGCAAAAGAGTAGTTCAAGAGTTGGCAGTGGGTAATGATGACTAGCTGCCTTCCCTCTTGTCTTACACGGTTAAATTAGGGACGGCTAGCGCAGATAGTCCTCGTGTAGCTTTCAAAATTTCTCGTTTTTTCTGTTTTTTTACTAAATATTTGGTTTTCATAAAAAGGAACTGCACTGTTCTTGTAAATTAACAGTGTGTGAAAGCTCGTAATGTTATTTTTGTACACTTGTTCAATACAACGACTTTCCATCCGCTGCTGTAATTTTCTTTTTTAGTTTTTACTCTCGTTGAGTAAATGTGGCTGTTTTCACTTGCTAGGATTTGCAAGTTATACCTTGTGACTCTTTAATGAATCTTATGTTATTTGGAGACAAGTTTAACTCAGCATTTTGTCTGATAATGTAAGATGCTAAAGTTAATCCACAGGAAGTTTATAATCAGATAACCCAAACCCACATTAAAACTTTCCTCAGATGACAGAGAGTTGAATCGAATACAAAAATGTCTCAAGTTACACAAAGAAACTACGATACACCAAGATACCTTAACCAATAAAAACTGTTGTTTTTTTATTCCTCTACATAAACAAAAAAAATATCAACCCAAACTAGCCGTTTTTACATATATATTTCAAAAATTATATGTTGAAGTGGTGATATGAGCGTTTACAGCATATCAAATCTAAATGTACTATGGATAATATGCTGAATACCATTGTAAGAGCTAACCTGTCTAATGTTAGTACGTCTATCCAAAGATGGTCACTCTACAATGTGTGGAAATATTAAATAGAGTTATGAAGAGAAATGAAACAAAACCACTCATCAAATTTAAAATCAGAATATCAAAGAAAGTATTGGATTATTATTATGCACATCCACAGTTAACTGTGAACTATTCAGCTTGGTTTCATTATTATCAAAGACTGGAAGGTATAGACTCCGTGGAGCTTTAGGCATCAAACTTAAGGTGACATGGAACAGAAAGTGTAAGGTGAAGTAACGAATCTCACTAATTATTACTCGATGTGGATGAATTTTATTGGAGAATGCTTCGAATTTGACTGTGTTGTCTACATCGTAACACAGTTTTCTTAGTCTGTTTTAGAAAATTCACTGGTAAATGTTTAAAAAATAGAAATGAAAAAGTAAAACAAGTCTGTTCGATTGTCTGCATTTTCTGTAGTATTAAGGATTTTAAAGAAAGACTTTACAGTATGATTTTATATCTTAAGTGATACATTGTAGCCTAATATTAATTTGTGGTTTGGGAGAAATAGCGTAGGGTATCTGAACGAGCCAGACGTAACCTCCGACCAAATTCTCTACTCACCGTCGGAACGTGGCTTAAAAATAATGAATGATAAGTTTCCTAGAGTTAAATTTACATTAAACTATTGGTTTATTTGTTAGATGAATATGAACATTTTCTAACAAATTGTAATATTAAGATGCAAGCTACTAATTAACTCAAGTTTCACTTAATTGTTATTTAAATAGGGTTTCAGTAGCGAAATGAGACACTCGTCCTCAGAAGGTTGCTGTCTTAAAGTTTCTGGTAATGTGATGTACACATAACGTGTCATAAGTTTCTATATCGCCTGTGTGTTTACTGAACTTACGTTTAAGAAGTTATCTTTCAGAAGTTTTTAAGTGGTAATATATATATATATGTGTGTATAATTACTAGTTTGGACAGCTGGATGGGACACATCATGTTGGTATAGGTCATTTGTTGTGCTGTCAATCTTAGGCTTTTATACCATACTGGGAGCTGGAATGTTAACATCAAGAAGTAAGTTTTTATCTTACTTAACCCTAAATGGTAGCACCTTATTCCTTTATTTTAATTGTTACTTTTATTTCAATTAAATCTTTATTTGAAAGAACAGTCACCTTCTTACAGCTGTCTGTGGGCAGTGAAGAGTAATACAGATGTGGGACATTGTAGACTTGAACACCCACATCTCACTCTCCTAATTTCTGTTTCTATATTTATTATTTTAGATTTAATATCTATTATTGTTCCTTAATTTTATTTATTTATGTAAGACCTGCGAATTGAGGTTAAGACTGATAGAATGTGTATCCCTAACGCTATGTGGATCCTACTTTTTTAGTCACCTCGAAAACCTACGATACATTTTTAATCTCACATGTACCCTGGAATCTTTTCAGTTCATGCAGTGTTTTTTGTTTAATTTGTTTTTGTTTCGGCTTGTTTAATTGTCAAAATAACATATTGTTATATTTCTATATTTTTCCCTTTAGATTATAATATTGGCAAAATACTAAAATATTTTTGTAATCGTTTTACTATTACGCGGATTCGTTAACGTATAATACAAAGTCCAGCCTACTTAATAATAAGAAAGACGTTTTATTTCGCGTACAAAAAGCTCTAAATCTTCCACGTGGTCCGGCATGGACAGGTGGTTAAGGCACTCGACTCGTAATTCGAGGTCGCGAGTTTGAAACCGTGTCACACCATACATGCTCGCCCTTTCAGCCGTGGTGGCATTATAATGTGACGGTCAATCCTGCTATTCGTTAGCAAAAGAGTAGTTCAAGAGTTGGCAGTGGGTGGTGACGACTAGCAGCCTTCCCTCTAGTCTTACACTGCTAAATTAGGGACGTCTAGCGCAGATAGTCTCGTGTAGTTTTGCGCGAAATTAAAAAAAAACGAAACCAAACGAAATTTAAAACTGTTTGGTTGTTTATGTGGCTTAGAGAAGCACACAGAAAATTGGACACGTTTCTATAAGTTACTACGATATAGATCTTGTTTAATATGTGGCTTAGAGAAGCACACAGAAAATTGGACACGTTTCTATAAGTTACTACGATATAGATCTTGTTTAATATGTGCCTGGAGAAATGTAGTAAAACAGTACAAGGAAACATGAAATAAACTGATTGAAAAAAGTCCACTTTTGTACATTATTTTATTATTGTTATAATGTAAGTCTGCAAATATCAGGTACTGGATGTTTCCCACGTATTCCTTTCTACCATTACATTTCGATAAACATAGTTTAAAAAGCGTTTTGTCCATTGTTTTAGTGTTGTTATTCTGGTTGTGTCAAATGTAAAGTTAAATCGTTTTCAGTGAATAAAATGATGGTATATACACATTGTTTTGTTATAGTTACTTGAGGACTACTCACGTTGATCTTCCGTAACTTATATGTGAGAGCCCTACTCTTATTCAGTCCCAATCGACTGTCACTCTCATAACGCACCCATAGTCACAATGTGTTGACTTTTTTTTTTTTTTTTGCAGCAGGCCCAAATCAAGAAACCTCAGATTCAAAAGCAGACATGTTAATCACTGAGCCGTGAACATAATTAATGGTCCAATAATATCTCAATAGAAAATGAGGCGACATAATAATTCGTGTAATTTAACGAAGTATTGAGACAAGGTGCTGGTATTAATGATGAGAAGAAACCAACTTGAAATAAAAATTTGTCTCAGAACGGCTGGTATAGGTATTAACAATTTTAATGTGTTACTGACAGTCGGTAACATACTCTTTTATTATTAACTTGAATATGACCTAGGAAGGTAGAAACGTTGCTCTATGCTCTAATAGTAAAGGTACTGGTGTCATCAATAAAGTAATTATCATGCGTATTATTATTTTCATAACGTTTCGACCAATGAATTGTCCGATTGAGGTGTTATATTGAATATTTTTGTGTGGTACACAACCAGAAAGCTTTTTTTTTTAATAGAACTACCAAAATTCGAACCTCTGAACCTGTGATCTCGAATACGGGCGCTCGAACCATTTAGTTATCAAGAGTGGGATTCGAATCCTGGTAATTCTACGAAAATCTTTCTGGCTGTATCGCATACAAGAATATCTGATGTAAGACCTGAAGATGGCTTGAGAATACATTGGTGGAAACGTTGTGAAAATAATGAAAATACATTTGATAAAGACGATAAATAAATAATCTGAACAATTACACCATTAATAATAATAAGTATGTTTACCTTCAAATTATGTACGTACATATGGCAAACTTGTATATTAGTTTAAAATCTTTCTTTTGTCATGTGTGTGTGTATTTTATAGCAAAACCCTAGTGGGCTATCTGCTGTGTCCACTGAGGGGATCGAATCCCTTATTTTATTGTTTGTATATCTGGATACTAAATTCTTGTTCAGTGGGGTATTTGCTTTTCATATAAGCAGCAGTATGGTTGTAATATTAATAGCGATATATTATTTACATAATATTTATTTAATTTGGATCTATGATCTATACAAATAAAATGGTTAATAGTTTTACCTCAAAATTTTTTTTTGTAAATATCCGTTTTCTTGGTTCAGAAATATAACTTCAGGAGAGTTACCTATGCTAATATAACTTCAGAAGAGTTACCTATACTAATATAACTTCAGGAGAGTTACCTATACTAATTTTCTAAAATATGAAACTTTCCTGCATCTAAATTACCGTGAATCATTGTTTTTATATTTTGCTTCAGGATATGGGCTAAGTTTAATATAAGCATTCCATTTAAGTTCAGAAATCGTAGGCCTGGCATGGCCAAGCGCGTAAGGTGTGCGACTCGTAATCCGAAGGTTTCGGGTTCGCGCCCGCGTCGCGCTAAACATGCTCGCCCTCCCAGCCGTGGGGGCGTATAATGTGACGGTCAATCCCACTATTCGTTAGTAAAAGAGTAGCCCAAGAGTTGGCGGTGGGTGGTGATGACTAGCTGCCTTTACTCTAGTCTTACACTGCTAAATTAGGGACGGCTACCACAGATAGCCCTCGAGTAGCTTTGTGCGAAATTCCAAAAAACAAACAAAACAAAATCAGAAATCGTATTTTTCTTCAAGGTTTTGTCAAACTCGTGTGATTTGATACAGAACAATGAAAGAAAGTATGGTATTAACAGTCTAAATCTTCAATTAAAGCACCGGAGTTTTGTGAAGAATGTAATATTGATTTAACATTTCTATTTTTTTTTTATCCTTAAGTACTGAGAATAACAAAAACAACAGGGGTCAACTAACATTAATACTATCTGTCGAATAGGCCCAGCATGGCCAGGTGGTTAAGGCACTCGAGTCGTAATTCGTAGATCGCGGATTTGAATCCACGTCATACCAAACATGCTCGCCCTTTCAGCTGTGGGACGTTATAATGTTATGACTTTTCGTTGGTAAAAGGGTAGCCCAAGAGTTGGCGGTATGGGTGGTGATGACTAACTGCCTTCCATCTAGTCTTACACTGCTAAATTAGGGACGGCTAGCGCAGATAGCCTTCGTGTAGCTTTGCGCGAAATCCAAAACAAACCAATCTATCGAATACCCGAAAGATATATGTACGTTTCGTATTCGTTTCATCTGGTGGCGTAGAATAATCGACTATCAAATCAAAGCAAGATTAAAACTGAACCAAACCCAAGAGAAGACAATTCAAAATTATATTGTAGCTTATGAAATGTACTTTTCATGCTACATATAAATAATTAAACAGAGTAGTTTGTGTGTTTTTGTATCTATTACGGTAAATGTCTTACGTTGATTATGCTCAAAATAGCAGAACAATATTTTTATATTAAAAATAGACACACTATTTCACAACAAACTCAAATTAATTCTCCATTATTTTTTAAATTCACTGCGACTGTATAAATGTCAATTATGAAATATTGTTATTAATTTTAAAATAATTTTTATTGCTATTTTAAAACTATAGAAAATACAAACAAAATCTTCTATACGATTCGTCAAAATAACGTTGTAAGTGATTATTATTTCTCATTATAGACAAATGATGTGGGATTGCTAAATCTTTAAGGAAGAATATCATAATTCAGTAAAATGACGATAGAGGCGCTCAATAACGGGGAATCGATGTAAAAGAATGATGTGGGTGTGTGTTTTTTTGTAAGTAATTATGTTAACACTCACTATTGTGTATTTAACGAGACAGTAACATAACTCAGCTATTTATCGACATTAGTTGGTAAGTATAGATTTTATCCGAGATGTTATAGTAATTGAAATGTATAAGAGTTCTCATGTCATAACACGTTTGTTTTTTTTTCACACAGAAATTACATAATCTAATCAAATGAGGTTTTCATTTCAAAACGATCTACGTTGAGTAACAACTAACACTTTTAGAAAACCAAAATATGAACTGAATAATAAGAATGGCTGTCATTTTATAACGTGCCGATAACTGAAAGTGAAAAACGTGTTCAGTGACGTCATTTCTCGACTTTGGACACTTGATCCACTAACTACTAAATATATGTCGGTCCCGTCGAGACAATTTTTAATTATGATAAATATCATATGGATATCTATTATGTCTCTGTTTGAAGAAATTTTAAAAAAACATTTTGCTAATAAGATAATAAGAGGTATGATTAAACCTAGTGATATCATTGTGTTCGATTAGAAGTATGGTTAGTCCTAGTTACATCAGAATGTGTCTCAATCTTTTAGAACTCACTTTACTCTCATTAGTTTATCTTATGCTATTACATCAGTGACTAGTTATGGGACAGTAATATGTTTTCGGAATTACAACACGAAAACAAATAAATAAACTGAATAACGTAAATAATTACAATAAACAAACCAACTTGAACCATTAATTAAAACCTGTTTCTACAAGTGTTCATTTGCTCGACGTCAGCCTCAAGATATTTCTTTGCTCAACAACAATGAAACGTCGAATGTCCAGTACAATGGTTTGGAAATGCTCCTTGTTCCTTAACGAAGCCGAAATTATTCTCGCATTGTTAAACTAGTAAAAACGTAACCAACGTTTGCATCTACAAAGCGGACAAGAGATAAACAATTAGTCACAATCCAACTATTTTTACATATAAAAACCTTGTAGCTTTTTACAAGAACTGGTAAAGAATAAGCCCGAATGGTTGTCCACTTGGCCTTCCTTATTGTACTGAATTTAGACAACACTTATACATCCTTAAAACAAACACAACTACCATGAATATGTAGAAAAAACAACACTTTCTACCAAATTAACTTTTAATTTATCACAATTTCTGATTAAAACGTTCCTTTGTGGCATAAACTGAACCGAAATCACAGAGAGTCCAAAATAACCAAACTTATCATAACGCTATTTTTACAAGTATTTATGAGGTTTCAAGTAGAATGTCTGAGAAAACTAAACCACTTGTAAAAGACTTGAGCAGTTAATTTGTAACTAGAATTAACAAAGGTTTGCAAATAACAATAGTTATTAGAGTTAGACCGAGCTCGCTTAGAGTGCCTAGTCTATGAATCTGATTTGTTAAAACACACATCACGTCTTAGAACCGTGAGAACGCTATAAAACTGAATATGTTATCGCATTATTCAGCAGTCTAGTCTATCGTAAGAGCTGTTAACTATCTACTTTGTTTTGGTGGTGTCAGTTCAAACTTAGAAACACTTACGGGCAGATG
Source organism: Tachypleus tridentatus (assembly GCF_004210375.1). Classification (NCBI taxonomy): domain Eukaryota; kingdom Metazoa; phylum Arthropoda; class Merostomata; order Xiphosura; family Limulidae; genus Tachypleus; species Tachypleus tridentatus. The sequence goes on from NC_134825.1 coordinate 121,861,567, forward strand.
TCATTGTGTAGCTAAACAAAAATCTGAATATTATGTCTTTCTCAAAATATTTTATAACTAGTACAATCAGATAAGGATTATGGCTATATCTATTTATGTTTAAAGTTTCTGGGATGTTCAAGCTAAGATTAATTTCTATGTCGTTTCCTAATCTTGATTATAGAACCTTGTTTTGCTTTTTTTAGCCTAATCAATCACATAAACGAATTGCTCATAAGAAGCATTACTTTCTTCATTAACATGTCCGTTTGAAAAGGGACCAACATAGCCAGGTGGTTAAGGCGCTCGACACGTAATCTGAGGGTCGCAGGGTTTGAACCCCGTTACAACAAATATGCTCGCCCTTTCAGCCGTAAGGACGTTATAATGTGACGGTCAATTCCACTATTTGTTGGTAAAAGAGTAGCCCAAGAGTTGGTGGTGGGTGGTGATGACTAGCTGCCTTTCCTCTGATAAACTAGCGCAGATGGCCCTCGAGTAGCTTTGTGCTAAATTCAAAACAAACCAAACTGAACCAATGCTTTATAAACATGTCCGTTTGACAAAAAAAAGTATGCGATAAAATCAACAAATCACTTTCCAGATTCGTAGTGTTTTCGCACTAGAGTATAATCGTTCACTGTAAAATGAAGTAGCTGTTTTAGAACCATGTACGACAAAATTAAAGGCAACTGGTTTGTTTCAAACGCATTATAGTAAGACGAAAATATAAACGGATATGAGTTACTATTACACTTTATAACTTAATTAGCTCAGTCGTTAAGTTGTTACATGTTGACGTCTAGCTGGTTGACCAGAAGCAGATGTGTTTCTTTGTTCAGGTGTTTGTACGGAAAATAACGAGGTTTAATTGGCTGTTTGTCTTTACAATCTCAATCACAAAACAAATGTTGATAAATTAGGGCTTTGTTTGTCTTCGTGGTTGTTTCACATAGTTTATGTTCCTGATAAACTTTCTTATTTAAATCAGAAAAAAATGGTTTAAACAGTTATTTTATCTTGCAATAGTTCATGTCGTTGAAACTAAAGTTTCTGTCCAGGTCGATTAGGAATGTTTTTAATAATTTATTTGATTTATAACAGTTTTGTGAATGTCTAGTAAAAGGACAGCCGTTTTTGTTTCAAAACAACATTAATTCAGTGTATTTCAGGTCTGAGAAAATACCTGGATAGGTCACCTTATTTAAAACTTTTATGTACTCTCTCTGTGCACGTTTGAGTCAAGTCTGTTGTTTCAAGAAAAAATAGATAAAAATATCCCTCCAATTACCGACTTGTTTCTATACTGTTTACTGTTTCGCATTTTGCATCATGCTGAGTAATCTTATGTTTTTTCTGTAACATTCTTCAGTTTAAAGAACCGACCAAAGAAATTAAGTGAAACAAGTTATTTTTCTATGTAAAATACATAGAGAACCACAACAATCATTTCGAGAGTAATTGCTGTATTGATGGTATGTTTTTTTGTGTGTGTTTTGTATATTATTAAGGACTCTGTAGCCATAAAAATGATGAACCCTCAAGCAATTTGTCCTACAACTATTTCAAAGAACTATGTTTTAAAATCCGATAGGGTCAGATTTTGTCACAGCGGTATTTACTTCTTTTCTTCGTGGTAGGTTTTTATAGGTTAATATAACCAAGGCTACTTAGAAATAGACATTTCTTTTCAACTTACACGTGATATATAGTCAGAAGGCAAAAGGACAAAACACAGCTGAACTTCTGTCCCTCACACAACTGATGCAGTGACCACAAAGAAAGACCACAGCACAATCTTGAAGTTTCTTGTAAACGTTTATGCTCTTCTTCGCTCTATTTATACTGCACCCTATAATAAAGATCCATCAAAATGAAAAGGGAACAAAAAAAATCTAATACTCGAGAGAGTGAAATGGGTAAAACAGAGGCACCCTGAGATGGACTTAATTTTACAGATTAGGTGTTGAATAGTCCACCTAAACCACGGACCTGACCAATGTTGGGATAAACAAAAAACTTTATTTGTAGTAGCTGGTATGTATGAGTCACTGTATAAAAAAGAGTGTGGGCCAGTAACATGTCGTTGGAGTCGACTGATAGGAGATGTACGTGAAGGGAGCAGAATGTCCTGTCGAGTCGTCTTTTTTGACGCATAGGTTTTTACTTACGAAAGGTTGTCAGAGTGAGCCTTGGTCATTGGACTCAGTCTCCAAATTATGAACGTATTAGCTCGGGTATAGATACATTTGGGAATTTGTCTTGGTTTGTGTTTGGTGGACAGAGGTAGACGGTTTTATAGTAGAAGCGTCTGTGCTCGGGTTCTGTTTGTTTTTTTTTGTCAGACATTATTATATTTCCTATTGAGTATGGTGGTTAAATGCGGAGGATATATCTTGTATTTAGGATGTGATTCCAGTGAGGGAGTGTTTAATTGTCGTGGGATGGAGGTTATGTTACTCGCTGGACTTGTCCTGTTTCTCTAGAATGGTCTTTCTCGTTTAAATGGAGGTACTATCTCGACTGTCAGACCAGAATTAACAACAACTTTCATAAACCATGTTGACTCCCGGTCCTTCTAGACGTCATCCTGTAAACTGTACATATTTCTACGGATGGATCTTTTTTTTATGAATTTTTTAATTCCGTAGTAAGTTATAAAAAGTTCTACATTCCTGAGGAGAATACTGAAGAGAGTGTTTGTTTGGTTCTAATTAACCCCAAAACTAGAAAATGGACTATCTATGCTCTGCCCACCACGGGTATCAAAACTTGAATTCTAGTGTTGTAAGCCCGCAGAATTCTGCTGTGCCACTGGAGGCGATATTTGTTTGCAATTAAGGGAAAACGCTACACAATGGGCTATCTGTGCTCTGCCCACCACGGGTATCCAAAGCCGATTTCTAGCGTTGTAAATCCACAAACATATCACTGTACCACTGGGGGGGTTTGGGGGCAAAGATAGTGCTAATGTTTAATGATGGATTAAAATTTACTGAATGTTGAGAAGTTGCACAATAAACATAGATATTTGAAAATATCAAAATGCCATGACTGGATGTAAATCTCATCGTGCGCAGTCTTTTGGTGTTTTTCGGTACTATTGTGGCATCAAGTTTAGACTTTCTGATGAATTTCACAAACTTCTCCTATTGAGTAGAATTAGACAAACCATCGATTGTCATAGGTAATGAAATGGTGCCAACAGTAATTCGCTCCTTCCTGCGGATGTGGCTGCATCATGTAGTAACAAACTTTCATCCACATCTTTTTTTGATTTAACTTTATTTACGCCAGCTCTGCCATCTAGTGGTGGGGTAGAGCACAGAAAAACAATTGCGTAGCTTTAAAACAGACAAACAAATAAATACTCCAGCTCGTTCTTACTTTTATCCTTTACAAAATATTTCTCGTCCACAATAATAAAAAATCTCCTTTGTAGATATTTGTTATTATATAACTGCACAAGTCTAACACGGTTTTACATTTGCTATTTCCTGAAGAGTACAGTAACAATTATATATGTAAAAAAGGCTCGTTTGGGTTGAGAAAATATTTTACCCAAACGAGCCGTTTTTGCATATATATTTCTCTACAAGTGGGTTTTCTCGACAACACTAACAATTAGTACTGATTTCTAAGCGTAAATAAAATCGAAGGTAAACTTTAGTGTAGTATGAATTATCAAAACGTTTCTGATTGACATAGGCCGGGCTTGACCAAGCAGTTAATGATCTTATGTGAATACGAGGATTAAGGTTTTTGAGACCCGTTGCAAAAAGTGCATTCTACATTTTTGGGGCCGTAAATGTACTGTAAGAATGACGGATAAATATTTTATTCGACCAGAATGGACTAACCCTAAAGAGAGCGATATGTTTTGTTGACCAGTCTAATAATTTAAAATGAAGGATGTCTATGGACACATAATATTTGTGTAGCATGTGCAAACTTCAGAACTAAATAGTTGGACTGACATATTTATCAAAAATGGTTAACACAAGAACAAAACAAATGTAACAACAAATGACAAAGACCAAATAATCTTTATACGTACATTGTTTGCATTCGTCTTATAACGTTTAGAAAAGCGTAACATTAAATATAAAGAGGAACTGACAGCTCATGTTCTGTTTCGTTTCTTGTAAACCAATGCTGTCTGAAGATACATAAAGGGTTTTTAAAGATATTCGTGTTTCTGCAAGTTTGTCGTAGTTTAGGTGTAATAATAGTTGTGTTAGGATATTTCGTTCGAGTTTGTGTGTTTACTAAAGTGCGCGCGCAAATCTGCTGTGTTCTAAAGGGGATTTGTTTTCAAAGCAGAAGCCATTAGTGTTATTAGTTAGACACTCAAAGCAGTTCATGTTTCGGGTGTAGGAAGATCAAATATTAGAGATGTAGTGTAAAGATCTTCAAACAGCTTTACGAATTATTATAAACATTGTTTTCATTATTTGACTGGTCGCTATTGTTATTTTCCCGTGATAAATTTGGTTTCAATTTTACTTATCTCTGATACGTCCGTAAGAGGGATGTTATAAATGTTTGATGTTATAAATGTCTTAATTTTTCAGACTTACTTTAGAAACCATATTTTAATAAAACTGATGGTCTTTAGTCTTAAAAGTATTTCAATTTGATGACATATTACTATCAAATGATATGTAGGTCCGATATACACAATACAACAATTTACTTCTGTCATGTATAAAAGGAACAAAGTGAATACAATTTAATTAGAATACATTTGATTTATATAAACACGTCTTGATCACTTTCAGCATAAAACAAGATAAATCCACACGAGAATAGTGAAGGGAAAACGGACTTATAGACAAAACCGGACAAAACTGACCAATTTTAAGCAGTTATTTAGTTTGAGTACGAAACATATTCTAATACTATTGATAAACGACCTTATAACCAAATTGCTGTGTGTAAATTTGTAACTAATTCCATGAACAATACGGAGACATAAATATAATCTTGTCAGTAGACATTGTTAATAATATCTTATGTTTTATCCTTCATAATGGATACTTGCGTTTTGACAATAAGCTGTATCTCTATCTTTATGGTGTTACAATATGAATCAAGCAAGTCTTTCTTTTGTCTTAATATTTAAGGACGTTTTCGAAATAAAGACTATTGACAAGTGGTGTTTAGATAACAACACTGGATCTGACTTCGATACATCGCAACCTTATTTGAGTTATGAGCCCATAACCTTGATTCTGTAAAATAATTAACCTTACATCTCCAATATGAAAACAAAAACAACAACAAAGGTAAGCATGCATGAAAAAATATAATTTTCTAAAGAAACTATAAAAAAAATACTTTTACAGAGGATATAATCGATCTCTTCTCCACGAAAATAGAAACTATAATCAATAAATCTGAGCTATCGATTACAATTACAGAACTTACATAATTAACATTTCTGTGTAATACCCTTTGGTACAATATTCTCTGTACAGATTAAAGACGGTCCACTTCTTTCAATGTTACAATATTCTCTGTACAGATTAAAGACGGTCCACTTCTTTCAATGTTACAATATTCTCTGTACAGATTAAAGACGGTCCACTTCTTTCAATATTACAATATTCTCTGTACAGATTAAAGACGGTCCACTTCTTCCAATGTTACAATATCCTCTGTACAAATTAAAGACGGTTCACTTCTTCCAATGTTACAATATTCTCTGTACAGATTAAAGACGGTCCACTTCTTCCAATGTTACAATATTCTCTGTACAGATTAAAGACGGTCCACTTCTTTCAATGTTACAATATTCTCTGTACAAATTAAAGACGGTCCACTTCCTCCAATGTTACAATATTCTCTGTACAGATTAAAGACGGTCCACTTCTTCCAATGTTACAATATTCTCTGTACAAATCAAAGACGGTCCACTTCTTCTAATGTTACAATATTCTCTGTACAAATCAAAGACGGTCCACTTCTTTCAATGTTACAATATTCTCTGTACAGATTAAAGACGGTCCACTTCTTCCAATGTTACAATATTCTCTGTACATATTAAAGACGGTCCACTTCTTCCAATGTTATTCATCAAAATACGTATGACTTCTTTTATGTCCTTTTACTCATTTGAAGAAACTGAAAAATCCTACGTACAAGGATAGGAAAACACATTGATTCTCTTTCCAAGATATAACATGAAAAGATATAATTTTTTTAATTATTCGTGATTAAGCAGCTACAGACATAAATATATAATTCTATTTAAAAATCCTTAACAAAAATATTAAACTGATTGTTAGTAAATTTAACAAACGTCTACTCGTTGAATAATTACGACTACGCTAAACAATGACAAAGGATTGTATTTATAAATAAAATCATTATTATTTTTTTATTTTAACTTGTTATTGAAATCATTAATTTGAAAGCATTTTTTCTATAGATAACAAGTTACATTTTAGACAACATAATTACTTAAACAATAGGCTTCATTACTTGTATTGTAAAAGAACGTTATGAGTAGAATCGATTATAATTGATTGTTTAAGTCTGTTGAAGATTCGGTCTCGTCCATCACGGTTTTTATGTTAGTGGAACGTTTCTAAAGCAGATGTAAAGCGAACTCTATATCGTCCAATTAAGCAAAAGAACGTCTGAGGTAACAGTGGCCTTTATTACTGGTAATACAGTAGTTAAACATTTGTTAGCTGAATATAAGAGCTGAGGTAAGAGGAAAAGGGGGTATATGTTTTGATGAAACGACTTATCTCATTGAATATCAATTTATTTTTCCTTTAAAGTTTCATTTCCTGATTTCTGCATTTGTTTGTTCTGTGGTTTAGCTTCTTGAGCAAAACTACATAAATCAGCTATATAAACCCAGCTGTATCAGTACAAGTTATTAATAATTAGATAACATTTGTCGTGATGAACTAACGGTGTAAAATGAGAGTAATGTGTAGAGCGAGCAATAAACACCACAATTATCACGCTCTAATAAATAAGAACACACACTACTGATATTTTTCATTTCAGTTAAGCATGAGTTGATGGACATCCAAGAATAAAGGGTACAGAAAGACCCATTAGGGGAATTAGCTCCAACGTGGTATCAACAGGCAAAGATATGAAGGTTGGTGAGAAAAGCTGGTGCTTGCGTTGCATATTTCTTGTGGTTCACATCTTTCCTTTCTTCAATGCTCAGATCACGCTGTCACAAGGATCTACACTTGGTAAGATTGGCATTCGATTAGTTGAAATTTAGAATATGGTATTACAGCTTAGGAAATTCTAGTTGATCATGTATTGATTGTGCACTTTCATTCGTGTTCATTATAAGTAACTACAATACATCAGGTAAAATTTGCTTTCGAGATGGCATGTCTTTAGTTCTATATTTTTAAGTTGGCCGTTAGGTTTTAAAAAACATTCGTTTTTCTACTGTAACGTAAGTTATTAATTTATTGTTATTAACTTTGAATATTGTCACGTTTCCAACAGATGTCACTCAACAGTCGTTCGCTATTGAGCCTGCGGACAGAACAGCAATTCAGGGTGACACTATTGTTCTACCGTGTCGCGTGCTCAACAAAAAAGGAACATTACAGTGGACCAGAGATGGGTTTGGACTCGGTTCTGAGAGGTCCCTGTCCGGGTTTCCTCGATATTCTATGGTCGGCAGTGACGAGGAAGGTGACGATCCATTGTTTAGTATTTTACTTATTAAGTTTAAACACACAACAGAATACATGTACTTAAGTTAAGTTTATGTATCATAACCTTATTGCATTAACTTGTATATTTACTCACAAAAGGCATTTTTCTTAACAATAAATTACGCAGCCATTAAGACTTGTGGCTAGGGTGCTCGAATCACCAGTTGAAACTCTGTCATCGAATATGTTCGCACTCTCAGCTGTGTGTGCATTATAAGTGAAAGCCAATCCCACTCTCTGTTGTTAAAAAAGTAACCCAAGAATTCAAGGTAGGTGGTGTTGAACTATTGCTTGTTTGTTTTTTAATTTCTCGCGAAGCTACATGAGGACTATCTGCGCTAGCCGTCCCTAATTTAGCAGTGTAAGACAAGAGGGAAGTCAGCTAGTCATCACCATCCACTCTTGGGCTACTCTTTTACAAAGAAATAGTTGGATTGATTGTCACTTTATAACGCCCCCCACGGCTAAAAGGGCGAGCAAGCCTTCCCTCTAGTCTCGTCATTAATTAAGTGGGGTCAGCTAACACGAATATCCTTTGTGCAACGTTTCTCAAAATTCAAAACAAATTAACCAAACAAACTATAACTAATGTATGAAACAATTTTTATCATTGGAGGAAAAAGAGCCGGGTGTGGTTTATAAGTTAGTATGATGAGATAAGGATCTTCAAGTCCAAGGTTCGCTTTTCTTTACCAAATACATTTGCATACATGTGGTTTGTTATAAACAAAAACAAGCTGAAAAAAAATTAAAAACGCTGCACCAAATGAAAGTATCCTCAGGGTATAGGTTATAATGTGGGATATAAAATGTATCCTAGGTTTTGGAGGTGACTGCGAAAGTACGACCCACATTGCGGTGGGAATACACTGTCTACCAGTCTTAATGTCTATTCATCAGCCTTACATAAAGAAACCAAATAAAGAAATAGCAACAGAGTTAAAATATTAGAAATAAAATTTAGGAGAGCTATATGGGGGTGGTTAAGCCCACAACGTCCCACATCTATATCATCCTTCACTGTCTACAGACAGTTGTGGGAAGGTGACTTCTCTCCAATATAAGGAAGAAATAAGTAAAAATTAATGAAAATAAAAATAAGATCCTGCCATTGGGAGGAAGTATGTTAAATAAACGTACCTTTCGAAGTTAGATTCTAGCCCCTAATGTGGTGGTGAGGCACTAATTAGTAGCCCAGTAGACGAATTATTTTTTTTCATAATATTGAATGACGTTAGTTTGTTTTTCGAATATTCGCGCAAAACACTGTAGGTTTTCTATAATCGAGAAGTGGGATTGAATATCACTATTTTAATGCATCTATGGCCCCAAAGTGCGGAGATAAAATTATTTATACACATAGAATATTAATGCTGAAGCTACACGAGGGCTATCTGCGCTAGCCGTTCCTAATTTAGTAACGTAAGACCAGAGGTAAAGCAGCTAGTCATCACCATCCACCGCCAACTCTTGGGCTATTCTTTTACCAACAAATAGTGAGATTGACCGTAATATTATAACGCCCCCACCGCTGAAAGGGCATGTTTGGTGTGACGGGGATTCGAACCGGTGACCCTCAGATTAAGAGTCGAGTGCCTTAACCCACCTGGCCATGCCGGGGCTCTATCAGTGTTATTTTGTATTGTGAGGTTAATGTATTGATTTAGAACTAAGCTAAATCTTCTGAGCTGGTAGGATCGTAATACACATGGTAGAGTAAAACCTGGTACACTTAATACTTATTGCACACTTTCATGATGACGAGAAACCAACATTAAGTACAAAAGTATTCTCAATATAGCTGGCATGGGTATTAAAACATTAAGTAATATTAAGTACAGAACAACGTTCCGACATTCCTAGGTCATCCTCAGGTTAACAAAGAGAGTGTGTGACTGTATAGTTTATACTGTGTAATATATTACAAAGACAATCCAATCCAACTTAATTATTGTTTGATTCAGGGTAACAGTCAGAAATTAAACTGAGTCATAAGTGAAACAACTGTATATTTTTTGCCGCAATTACGACCGAAAATGGACCCCTCATGGCCAGGTGCTTAGAGCACTCGACTCGTAATCTGAGGGTCGCGGGTTCGAATCCCCGTCACACCAAACATGCTCGCCTTTTCAGCTGTGGAGGCGTTATAATGTGACGGCTAATCCTACTATTCGTTGATAAAAGAGTAGCCCAAGATTTGGCGGTGGGTGGCGATGCCTAGCTGCCTTCCATCTATTCTTACACTGCTGAATTAGGGACGGCTAGCGCAGACAGCCCTCGTGTAACTTTTCGCGAAATTCAAAACAAACCAAATCAAACAACAGAAAATACTGATTACATTAATAACAAGCATCCAACTGGTAAATGAGTATTTTTACGACACTGTAAACTCCTACTTTGAATGGTATATTAAATTACTCGCATTACTCATTGTTGTATTTTTTTTTATTCTGAGCTAAACAAGTAACTTATATCACCAAGTTTGAACCCCATTATTGAGTACGTCAGTATGGAGTAGGTAAAACGTATGAAAACCAATTGCTGTTTTTTTAACTTTATACCATTAAAAACAATAATGTGAAAGACCAGTTATTGAAAAAAAGATTCATCACTTTGTCAGTTACTATTTTCCAAGTAATTAATATGAAAACATTAACTTCGAAGAAAACTCAGGTGTTGTACTCTTGACCCTAAATTCATCAGTTGTGTGGTTTAAAACTACAACGTTAGTTAGTAATGCGACAGATTTAGGAATCTGATATGTACACAGTTTTCCCTACTAGGATATTACTAAACTAGATTTTTCCTTACATTTGCAGGAGATTACTCACTCCAGATAACTAATGTCAGCCTTGAAGATGACGCTGTATTCCAATGTCAGGTTGGAGCCTCTGATAGAGTGAAAGGAATTAGATCGAGAAGTGCAGATTTCACGGTTTATGGTACGTGTCCCTGTCTTCATACTTTAGTATAATTTAATATGTAAAATCTAGAGTTTAAAAATAAATTCATATTTTTACTACTTTTACTACTTACGAGTAAACAGGAGTGTTGTAAATATATATTTAAATATTGCTCGTCCTGTTAATATTATCTCTTTAGAACAAATGTAAGTTAATTGTAGGATCTGTGAGTGACTAAACACACCGTAATGTTGTATATCTCAAGCAACTTGCTACGATTAGCAGTTTGCGATCTTCGTAAATTAGCAACGGTGTCATCTTTTAGCATAACGATGTCTAAAAGTTGTCACAATACCACAACTGCACCAGCTGTCCGCTCTCATTTGTCAGTGTCAAACTTGATATTCCTTACTACCGTCGTTATTGGCGAACTTCCTATCAACCTGTTAGATACAGAGATGTCAAAGGTATTGATTCCCACATTTTCTTGTCAAATACTGCATAATAGTCTTTGTTAAAAGATATGTTATATTTACTTAGACTGAAATAATACGATACAGGGAAAATGTTTTCGTTTTGCTTCGATGGCCCGGCATGGCCAGGTAGATAAGGCATTCGACTCGTAATCTGAGGGTCGCGGGTTCAAACAAAACATGCTCGCCATTTCAGCCGTGGGCGCGTTATAAAGTTCTGGTCAATCCCACTATTCGTTGGTAAAAGAGTAGCCCAATAGTTGGCGGTGGGTGGTGATGACTAGCTGCCTTCCTTCTAGTCTTACACTGCTAAATTAGAGTCGGCTAGTACAGACAGCCCTCGAGTAGCTTTGTGCGAAATTCAAAACAAACCAATCGTTTTCTTTCGAAAAGACCTGTGTTGTAAAAGTCCGTGAAAATTTTTTAATAAACCCAAAACAATTTGTACCGAATCTTTTATATAACTTATGTGTTATGGCGTACCAAATCTTTTATATAGCTTATGTGTTATGGCGTACCGAATCTTTTATATAACTCATGTACTATGGCGTACAGAATGTTTTATATAACTTATGTACTATGGCGTACCGAATCTTTTATATAACTTATCCACCATGGTGTACCAAATCTTTTATATAACTTATCCACCATGGTGTACCGAATCTTCACGGTAACATATTCTCAGAGTGAGATTTTTGCTTCAGTTGACACTATGTATTAAAACATTAGGTGATACTACCACCCTTGAAAATCAATGACTCAATAAGAACCAGTTTTGTTTCAGTACCTCCAGAACCACCTCGAATTGCACCGAGGGACTTTTTAGAGACTACAGCTGGTATGACAATGGAATTAACGTGCGAGTCTAATGGTGGAAAACCTCCAGCAGAGGTGAGAAATTAGATTGTGAACGATGTAATCAGAAAATATATTTATATATATCTTTATACTGAATAAAAACAAGATGTAACTTGAATGATATGAATCATTGCTTTGCTACATTTATATTTTTATACCTGTATTTTTTGCTTTGCAATATTTAAGTAAACACTAGGTGTCACTACACGTTTAAGAAAACATTTCCATGTTATTTTGATATATAAACATTAATTACCGTGTTATATCTGGAAAAACAGTTATTTAGTACACGTGTGAAGCTGTCACTTGTTCTTCCAGTATACATAAAACTGGATATAGTCATATATATAACTTTGTATACAGAGTGTATACACAGAATATACTGTTTCTTCTTTGGCCACTAGATAGTGTATGACTATCTACAAAACAATATCTATTCAATACGTGCAAGTTGGTATATCCTTACTAAGCGACTATTGGTTCTCAATAAGTTAATTTGCTGTTGGATTTCAGTAAGATGGGGATCATTATAATATAAGAAACGGTGTACTTGGGTTAATAAAACGGAAAACTGTTCTGATGGCAAGTTTGCTTCCACCAACAAAATTAAATGTCCTTAGTCCCTACTCTATAGTCAGAGCCAGCTACAAATAATACTTAGAGAAGCTCACAAGGGTATTCTTGTAAGCTCTCAGAAGAAAAGCTTTCTGATTAGTCGTCACGTGCGTAGCGTAAACGAGATTTGTATTGATCTGAAATGACCCGCATGTATAGGACTTTGGTCAGCTGAATGAGACAATGAAAAAACAAACAAACAAACCAAAAATAAAAAAAATACTTTTTTATTGGCAGGTCTGAAACAACAGATTTCTGGTCCGCATCAATCGGCTTATTGAACAGAGTAAATAGAAACACCTAATAAAGAGGGACAAGCGTGTGGTGTTTTCTGGAAACAGATAAAGTATACATAATTTGGTAGAATTTTACAATTAAAGTAAACAAGTACAAACCTTACAATACTTTCTGTTTTTAAATTTTATCAGCAATGAAACGACGAATAATGAGATGGAAGATGATACTTTTATAAAGTATATTACTACTATAAAATAAAAACAAGTCAGTGCCACCCATTTTAATCGTGGTTCTTAAAATACTTATTTCGCGATGACAAGAAACCCACTTGAAGTAAAAATGTATCTCAGGACAGCTGGTATGGGTATTAACACTTTTACTGAAATAAAGCAGAGAACAACGTTTCGACCTTCTGAGGTCATCTTCAGGTTAATAAAAAGATGACCGAAGAAGGTCGGAAACTTGTTCTCTGTTTTATTTTGGTAAAAATTGTTAATACCCATACCAGTTGTCCTGAGTCCTATACCACCTGTCCTGAGTCCCATACCAGTTGTCCAGAGTCCTATACCAACTGTCCAGAGTCCTATACCAACTGTCCAGAGTCCTATACCAACTGTCCAGAGTCCTATACCAGCTGTCCAGAGTCCCATACCAGTTGTCCTGAGTCTCATACCAGTTGTCCTGATCCTATACCAGCTGTCCTGAGTCCTATACAGCTGGCCCGAGTTCCATACCAATTGTTCTGAGTCCTATACCAGTTGTCCTGAGTCCTATACCAGTTGTCCTGAGTCCCATACCAGCTGTCTCGAGTCCCATACCAGCTGTCCCGAGTCCTATACCAGCTGTCCTGAGATACACTTTTACTTATTCATTTTTATTATTCTGCACTTTATAAATACACGCCGAGGTAGATAACAGATGATAAATGCTTATCTATTACATTATCTAATAAGCTAAAGATAACTGGTGATAAATGCTTATCTATTAAATTAGCTAACAAGCTACACTTATAGCTAAGATTAAGTATCATAGTTAAGTCTTGTAAAACTAAATAATTTAATTTAAGGATAAATAGGTTAAAGATGCGACTTTCGAACGTATCACAGCAAGTCGTGGGACCAACTACCTTATTTCTGATTTTTATCACAAAGTGATGCTTGGTGTTAGAACTCCGTTAATGTCATAACAGGCTGAAGTTTATCCCTTATTCAAATTTAAAATCAATTACTTATTCTCTGTTTCTTGTTTACATGCAAATGGTTAACTCACACGGATAGAATTCCTCTTTAATACATGTTACGTCATAGGATAGAACGAGCGGGTATTCATGAGCAATGCCATGAAAACAATTACATCTTCATTTAGTCTTACATTCACGTTGCTTATCTATATTATCTCACACTGAAACGGTTAAATCACGTAAAGATCCTTCAACTAAGACATCGTTTTAAACACTGAGCATTTTTATTTGAAATAAAGTAGGTTACTTGTGTTAACAAGTCGTCACTGGAAAGATATTCCAACGAAAACCAAGCTTCTGTCCTTTTTTCTCACAGACAATTTGGTTTATTATATAATTTTTAAACAGCTAAATAACATCGAGGTCTTGGTTATTCTATCTCAATTAGAAAATAATTTTAACACTTTGCTTTTCAGTATTCTTATGTAATGGGACAAGTGACAATCAAAATCGCGCTACGAACAAGACGGACATATGTCATTGGTCTTCGATGAATTTCGGAAATTTCGAATATTGGTGATCGGTTTTAAGAGAAAACAAAACCATCAAAAGTTTAATGATGCAATATAAGGAAGAAAACGACAAATGTGTGTGCACGCATCAAGACAATTTAACCTAAAATAATATTGGTTATTTGACTGACTAGGAATGGTTTGAAATCGAAGAAAGGATTGTTTGAACTATTAAGACTGAAACACACGCACATATTAATTGAGAGAAGAAAGAAAGATCATTCAGTTTTAGGAAAATCTGGAAATATTACACACATTCTGAATATCATAGAATTAAATATTTACATAACCTAACAGTTATGTTAACTATGTCTATTTATCTTCAGCTCGTCTCGAGCGGTTTGAAAGCTAAAATTAACAATATGTTTGATGTTTAACGTTCCTTTATTTCAACCAAGGCCCGGCATGACCAGGTGGTTAAGGCACTCGACTTGCAATCCGATGGTCGCGGGTTCGCGCCTGCGTCGCGCTAAACATGCTCGCCCTCCCAGCCGTGGGGGCGTATAATGTGACGGTCAATCCCACTATTCGTTGGTAAAAGAGTAGCCCAAGAGTTGGCGGTGGGTGGTGATGACTAGCTGCCTTCCCTCTAGTCTTACACTGCTAAATTAGGGACGCCTAGCACAGATAGCCCTCGAGTAGCTTTGTGCGAAATTCCAAAACAAAACAAACAAATTATTTCAACCAAATGAATCACAACATGTCAAGCATAGCAACGGTTGGATAATAACATAAACATTCTGAAAATGAACAATACTAAATCTCTTTACACCAGATCATGTTTAAGTATATTGAACATAAAATCAGTTCTTACCCATTTCCATCCCTAAGAGACAGGAGTCTAATATATAACATCGCTTTACGTGCAGTACTCTTTGCTGTTTTTGATAAACGTTATTTGTTGTTGCTATTGCGAAAAAATCAAAACAAAATATCGCTGTAACGTTGGCCTGTCCCCTGCTGCAAATAACGTTATGATGACCGAGCATTTTCGTCCAGAAGACCACAGTGAACGCAAGCATTGATAGGTATAGTACTTCATCTACCCTTCTCAAATACTTGAGCTGTCCTAAGAATCTATAAATCTCTACAGACTAGTCACAACGATCTTCTGCAAGATGAATGACATCAAACAGGGCGCTTGCAAAATGCTTCCTGTAATAATAACACTACGACATAAAGACAATTTTAAAGTCATGTACTAAACAGATTAGCGACACAACAAGTTGTTACTTCCCCAGTCATATAAACATAAAAATACCAACTTAATTCTGCTCTTACACCTCGTGATTAAGGTGCGAATTCAATCCATTTAAAAATCTTTAGGAACCACTTAATGTGCTGATGAGCTTGTAGATACAAGGTTTTTCAGCCTGTTTTCTACTGACCATTTAGGTGAGAGATAAAGATAAGTGCTGAATATTCACTAACTAACCGTTAGTTAAAATATAAGTTGACAAATTTTTTAATAACCAGATATAATAATTGGAAACCAGAGTCATAAAATGAAATTCACGTTTCAACAGTAAATGCCACATGACCGACATTGTTGATGTAATTTCAAACTTGAAACATAGTACATTCGAATTTTAGAAGTTAAACTTTATGTTACTTGTAAATGTTTGTTTGTTTTTTTTTGTTTTTGAATTTCGCGCAAAGCTACTCGAGGGCTATCTGCGCTAGCCGTCCCTAATTTAGCAGTGTAAGACTAGAGGGAAGGCAGCTAGTTATCACCTCCTACCGCCAACTCTTCGGCGACTCTTTTACCAACGAATAGTGGGATTGACTGTAATATTATAACGCTCCCACGTCTGGGAGGGCGAGCATGTTTGGTGCGATCGGGATTCGAACCCGCGACCCTCGGATTACGAGTCGAACGCCTTAACACGCTTGTCCATGCCGGGCCCTTGTAAATGTTAACCATATGAAGTTGGGTATCAATAACAATTGTATTCAGATAAATTACCTTACTTTATTCTGAGTTACATATGTTCTGGCATACGTACATATATCTCTGTTTAAGCACTTATAATTTTATATATGGATATATATTTATTCATTTACTATATTCTCTAACTGGTAAAATAAGCTTCTCATATTTAACGATATTAACTGATTGTTTAAGAATAATGTTTTTTGGACAATACATCTTGGATATGTAACGAATTTAATATTATATATTTATTTATATATTGATGTTCTTCAGTTATATATTTCGTAACAGATAATGAGGAACAAACTGAGAAAAGTTTAAAAACCGGTAACATTTATATCATGCAGTCATTATCGGTTAGAGCTTTATATACAGAACCACTTATGAAACTTAAATATACACATAATTATTCAATTTCACATGTGCAAATGAAGAAACACCATTACTGACTGCATATACAGAACAAACCAAACATAAGTTAGCAACTTTGTGAAATATAATGTATGAAACATTTTAATATGAAACACCAATGATCTTAAAAATATTTTTCCACACTGCAAAATCTGTAACTTTTCTAATTTATATAAAATAGGTTGTGTGTCACGTCACATCACGTTTGATTTCTCAAAATAGAAGGAGTCATAAAAAGCTAAAATGAAGTTATCCGGATAGAAAAGCTTCATTAGTGTCTCTCGATTACTATTTAATTGAGAGTGGTGCAAGGGGACCGTCTAGGAGTGAGAGTTGTGAAGCCTTATAAGTGTAGTGAGTGTTGAAATAATAATTCTATAGTAAAAACGTTGTGTGGAATCACCAAGACTAGAGTCAAATGCATGAGATTCATCATGAGAGTGAAAATATCAATTCAGTTTTAAACTAACGTAGTTTCTGAACAATGTTTTTCATATCACTAACGTTTTAATAAAAAAACAAACTTCTATAATCAACGAATACCCTTAATTAAGAAATCAACAAATATTTTTTCCCAGTTTTGTTGTCTATACATTTATTTTCATGCCTTTAGTAATATTTTAATTTATACTTATGTTGCTAAGCGACATGAGATATAAATTGTTGTTGAAACATTGTGTTGCTAATCTATATGTTAGAAGTTGTTAATGTAACTGACATTTACCAAGAATTATTCTAACAATCCATCATGAACTCGTTTCATGAATTATCTTGATTTTGATAGGCTCATAAACGGGTTAACTGAAGTTTGACAGCCTCTACTGTGCTTAATATCCCTATATATATTTATCTGGATGATGAAGTTAGGGTATACTATAGAATATGAAGTTAGGGTACACTATGGAATATGAAGTTAGGGTACACTATGGAATATGAAGTTAGGCTACAGTATGGAATATGAAGTTAGGGCGCACTATGGAATATGAAGTTTGGGTACACTATGGAATATGAAGTTAAGGTGCACTATTGTATATGAAGTTAGGGTGCCTTATGGAATATGAAGTTAGGGTGCCTTATGGAATATAAAGTTAGGGTACACTATGGAATCTGAAGTTAGGGTATACTATGGAATCTGAAGTTAGGGTACACTATGGAATATGAAGTTAGGGTACACTATGGAATCTGAAGTTAGGGTACACTATGGAATATGAAGTTAGGGTACACTATGGAATATGAAGTTAGGGTAGATTATGGAATATGAAGTTAGGGTACAGTATGGAATATGAAGTTAGGGTGCACTATGGAATATGAAGTTAGGGTATACTATAGAATGGAAGTGCTACTACTTGCCTCATCATTTCTGACGGGCTATTCGATGGTAATATAACAATATTTATATTCAGTAAGTAAACTCTAAATGAAACTATTAATGTCCTTCATTATTCTGAACAAGAATAGTGAATTATTTGAATCTCGTTACAACTTTTGTATGTTTGTTTGTTTTTAGAATTTCGCGCAAAGCTACACAAGGGTTATCTGGGTTAGCCGGCCCGAATGTTTTCTCCTGTGTTTACATTTTGTTTCTTTACTACCATGTCCGTCATGGCCAGGTGGTTAAGGCACTCGACTCGTAATCCGAGAGTCGCGGGTTTGAATTCACGTTACACCAAACAGGCCCGCTCTTTCAGCCGTTGGGGCGTTATAATGTGACGGTCAATCCCATTATTCGTTGGTAAAAAAGTAGCCCAAGCGTTGACGGTGAATTTTGATGATTAGCTGTCTTCCCTCTAGTCTTACACTGCTAAATTAGGGACGGCTAGCACAGATAGTCTTCGTGTAGCTTTGCGCGAAATTCAGAAAACAAACTTTACCTTCAAGTCTGAAACTATAATTGAGGTTCGTACAAGTACGAATGAAGGAGTTGTTTGTTTGTAGTTAAGCAGTAAGCGACACGAGGACTATCTCTACTTTGCTCACCACGGGTATCGAAACTCGGTTTCTAGCGGTTTAAATACAGAGGCATGCCACTGTGCCACCGGGGGGCACGAAGAAAAGGTACTTTTGTTTGAGAAAAAATCTTGTATTTTTGAGTTCAGTTTGTTTGACTATCCAGTATTAATTGCTTCTTATGCAGGTATAAAGACATGGCGAGCTTAGAAACACAAACAAACAACGTAAGTGTGGTTAGAATTAAATAGTGTGGTTTTACGCGTTCACAAGTATTGAAGGTTCAATACTGTTTTTCGTGGTTATTTTGAACATGAGTTACATGTGTGTCTATGAATTTTTCTACTGCTGATATGTGATAAAACAACCATTTTTCTAAGTTCACTGAGAAAACCACATATAGAAGGATATATTTTATTTCCAACTCTAATATGTCTGTAGTTCACTAAAATTTCCGCTCACCAAGAATTACATGCACGTTGCACAAATGTGACTTTGTGTTTTCTATTCAGTTTCTGCTAGTTGTACTCTCGGTGGCAATTATTCACCGTCATCCACGCAACTTTGAATCATTACATTACTGAAGTGAACCAGAATGTCATGAAGATGTTGAACTTTTTGTTTAGTTCGTGATAATCATATTTCACTTCAAAATGAAAAGACATGATTACATCTGCAACAGGAATTGAAGCTATTTTTGTCTGAAATAGGCGTTTAGGGTAATTGATAACTAAATTGGATGAATCTGTAGAACTGAAATAAATTACACTAATTCAACTGATATATAATAGGATTCATTATACGTGTAGACAGTGTAAGAAGTGTTTAGGTTTCATTACCCGTGAAGACAGTGTAAGAAGTGTTTAGGTTTCATTACCCGTGTAGACAGTGTAAGAAGTGTTTAGGTTTCATTACACGTTAAGACAGTGTAACAAGTATGTATGTTGTCTTTAGTGTATGTCCAGCATTACGTTGTGGTTACTTTGCATCCATGTCTTGTTTTATTCAAATCATATTTCTAAAATAATCATATAAATGCTAACCTTCTAAACTAGTTGTTGATGACAACGTCTACCGCTTATGAAGATGCTGTGCATTTTTTCAGATGAAATTTCAAAAGGATTTAGTTCATCAAGACAAGAAAAGCACTTATGTTTTAAAACGTTGTCCTAATTATAATGACACAATTACTTTGTCTACGTGATTTTAACGTTTAAATGTTACGTGACTTGTAAACAAATTGCTTGTCTGGTGAAAACGTAATAAGAATACTTTTGAGGCTACGTTTTTAAAACGTATGTATATTTACGTCGCTGTGAAATAAGTAACTTACTTCAGTTTGTAATCTTATGCTATGTACCATAAAGTGTCACGTTGAAAATATTAGTGTCATATTTCCAATTTTAATGTAAAATGTCAACTATAAAAAAACTACTTTTTATGCAATTAATAAAATACCTCAAATAACTTTGATTAAAGTTTAAACCGTTTAATAGGGGTAGTATTTGGTTTGTTTTGAACTGCGCGCAAAGCTACTCGAAGGCTATAGTGGGTGTGACGGGGATTCGAACCCGCGACCCCCAGATTACGAGTCGAGTGCTTTAACCCATCTGGTCATGCCATTTCTGTTTAAATCACTATACAATTGTTTTGCTAGTGTTATGAACTATTACAGTTTTAACAATTTTTGTAGATATTAATGCCACTTGTTAAACCATTACAGTTTGAATCATTCTATAGATACTAGAGTAATATTATTAACTTATGGTATGCTTTCAATTATTATATATATAATGCTAATGGTAAAGCAGTGTAGTTTGAATAGTATTAAATATATATGAATGTTACGTTCAAGGTACTATAGTTTGTACCATTGTATAGCGATTACACTACAGAGGATCTATCAATAATATGGAACGAAATAGCCAAACCTTTTGACTTCTTTTTGTTCGCATTTATTATTTCGTGTCAAACGTTTGTCGTTGATTTTCTGATTGTTGTGTACTTATCTGTATCCTTAAAGGGTTTGTTGTTGGTTTTTTTTTAATCCAAGCGCGTGAGTCATTTATTTTGATAAATCATGACACATACAAAGTAACAATGCTTCAACAATAGAATGTATTAATATAATTCTAAGGAGTTTAATCTATCGACCTGAAAAGAAGAGTCATTATTAGTGTGAAGATGATAACAAGTTGCACTGCTCACTTTTAAAAAAATTTTGACACAGTTGGCCTGGTTAGATGGAGACGGTGTCGTGGTCACTCAGGGTATAGAATTCACCACTCAACTTTTAGGTGACAACAAAAGAGCTAACGCTGCCCTCAAGTGGACATTCAAAGCAAGTAGAAAACATGATGGGAAAACTTGTTCCTGTAGATCTGAGAATCCTGCAATAAAACAACCGATGATAGCTACAATAAAGCTTACCGTTAAATGTAAGTAGACAAACCTGCTTTGTATGTTATTATGAAATATATAGTAATAAAGAAAGGTTTTGAAAAAATAGCATACGTTCAGTTAATTTGCATATAGCTGTCTTTTTCATAGATGATGTATTCACGTAAGAATATTATGTTTATAGTGTGAACTATGTATGTAAGGTCCTTTGTTCTCTTTGTGCTAGTTTGGCATGTGATGTGACCTTAACTTAGTTAGGCTCAGGTTAACACACCTCACGACCAACTTATCTATTAATGTAATGCCCGGCACGGCCAGGTGATTAAGGCACTAGACTCGTAATCTGAGGGTTGCGAGTTCGAATCCCCGTCACTCAAAACATGCTCGACCTTTCAGCTGTGGGGTCGTTATAATGTGATGGTCAATCCCACAATTCGTTCTTAAAAAAGTAATCCAAGAGTTGGCGGTTGGTGGTGATGACTAGCTGCCTTCCCTCTAGTCTTACTCCTAAATTAGGGACGGTTAGTGCAGATAGCCCTCGTGTATCTTTGCGCGAAATTCAAAACAAACCAAACCAAAACCTATTTGTATATATAAACGATTCTGTACTCTAACTTGGTGCAAAACGTGAGATCGACTGTGATGTCTTTTGTAGTGCACACCGTGACATTTTAGAGTCTAGTTTTATATATATGTCTCCCACTTATTTCCACGGACAAGGAAAGTGTAGTTTTTCTTCAACCTCGCCGCACTTTCCTTACTGGTGTGGTGTAATATTATTTTACCATCTCTGTAGGATAACATACGGGCTAAAGAAATTGTGAACTCATACAAAGACGTGTTTTGTACTGAACGAGTTTCGAAAAGCGTATAGTATATACATTATTTAATATAAATATAAAATGCATGTACCAGTTATTATGTTATTATATTAGTGTTTTCTTGTTTGTAATGCACGTTTACATACTGTGTTTTAATAACATTTATAAAATATTATTTTTTATCTGCTCACTCATACGTTTTAACATCATTAATAGTTAGTTATATATTGTTCCAATTTCTTTAAAATTATGTGTTATTCATTCTGTACTTATTATATAGACGCATAGGTTTCTGATTATCCCAAGTTTCAATTATCTAAATATTTAAGAAAAGTACTGACACTTTGTAACAACTACGGAATTCTTACGTTACGTATCAGTTAATGTTCAAATACGTAACATTTCGTTAACAGACTGCACTAAGTTTAATTTTTAGTTTCCGTTTTTGTTTATATTCATATCAGAAAACTTGATTTATTCGAAGCTCTAGCGCCTTAGGATGCTAAAGGCATCGTAAATAGTTAAAAATAACTCAGCTTATATAGCTGTGGAACTTAACTGTTATTCGATATATTTGTAACTCCCATAACCTGAGAATCATTAAGAACTGGATCTAGGTATATTAATACTTAGGGCAAAGATTTAGTTTTCATAAGTCAGAGCAACATAGGACGTCTAATCAGTAAGTTATTACTGTTCTGCGAATAATTCTATTGGTTTTTCTTTTTAATTTCGCGCAAATCTACAGAAGGGCTATCTGAGCTAGTTGTTCCGAATTTAGCAATGTAAGATTAGAGGGAAGGCAGCTAGTCATCACTACACACCGCCAACTCTTGAGCTACTCTTTTACCAATAATTAGTTTGATTGACCGTCACTTTATAACGCCCCCACGGCTGAAAGGGCAAGCATGTTTGGTATGATGGGGATTCGAACCTGCGATCTTCGGATTATAAGTCGAGCGCCCTCACCACCTGGCCAATTCTATTGGTACTTATCAGAATTATGGCCATTTCTCGTTTATACTTTTGTGCATAAAGCGCACAGCTGGGTGATAAAATAAAATATGCAATCATATTAGAGTAATCTTTCATGAATGTCGTTACCATGAGACATTCTCTAATACGTTCCTACAAAAGATGGCTCATGGTATTGCAAGGTTTTAAACGTCGTCCTGCACAATCTATAAAGAGAATAAGGTCATGTCAGAACGTACACTTACCAGCAATGATGAATGACCATTCCAGATCCCCCAGAAGTTACTCTAATAGCAAACAGGAGGAAAATCATGGAGTTCGATGACGTTCTATTCACTTGTGACGCAGTTGCGAATCCGGATGACGTAACATACAAGTGGTACAGGTAGGCGGGCTTAATATTTAAACTTATTTTTGTTTGAAATAGTTTTTCGTTCATCCAAACTTTACAGGTTTTTTGTTACCCTGGCTAAACATTAAAGCTTGAAAAAAGTGCTTTTATTCAAGTTTATGAAGTTTTTACCAGTTTCATCAGATCGTTACTTTACAGACATTTGGTTCTGAATTCACATTAACATTTGAAACGAAATTCAACAAAACACGTGAAAGTACTGTTTTTAAACACACACAAAGTACTGTTTATAAACACACACAGTACTGTTTATAAACACACACAGTACTGTTTATACATACACACACAAAGTACTGTTTATAAACACACACAAAGTACTGTTTATAAACATACACAGTACTGTTTTTAAACACACACAGAGTACTGTTTATAAACACACACAGGATATACTCTTTCAATTGACACATTGTACTTCATAATTGTAATGATTCATATTGTGGTAAACCCTTTGTTAACCTGAAGATGACCTAAGAAGGTCAAAACGTTGTTCTCTGCTTTATTAGTAAAAGTGTTAATACCAATACCAGCCGTACTGAGATACATTTTTACTGGAAGTGGGTGTCTAGTCATCATGGACACATACAGTTTTAAAGAAATTAAATTGCATCACTTAAAAGTAGAACGAGTATTTTATTTTAAGAAGTACGCATGCATGAGGCTTAGTTACTTGGAGTATCTACAACAATTTACCTCCTAAAACTATATATACAAACATATATTATTTTAAAAATATTATAATAAATTACAACATCTACAAATTATACGTTTGTACTGAACTTTAGAAAGTCACACCTTCATGAAATTGATTGTAATTATTAAATCGGTCAGAAGCACACAATAGAACTTGAAAGGAAAGTCACTTATCGACTTTACGTAACGATCTTTTGTTTTACAGAAACAATGAATTAGTAGAGCAGGACCATACCAGTACTTTCAGGATTTCCAAAGTCACAAGACAACTCAACAGGCATACAGTTAGCTGCGAAGTCAGTAACAAAATCGGAACGACGAAGTCTATATATACTTTGAACATTCATTGTAAGTGCATAAAATTAAGAACAAAATAATAAATAGATATATTACCGACCGACAGATAAACCAGGAAAACACTTGTTAGTTATTACTAGAACGATGTTGTTGTTGTTGTTTTGAATTAAGCACAAAGCTACACACCGGGCTATATATGCTCTACTCACCACGGGTATCGAAACCCGGTTTTTAGCGTTGTAAGTCTGCAGAGATACCGCTGAGCCCCTAAGCGGCTACTAGAACGAAAAGCGCAACTTACGGTTAATTGTTTGTTTGTTTGGTGTTTTTTTTTTTAATTTCGCGCAACGCTACTCAAGGGCTATCTGCGCTAGCCGTCCCTAATTTGGCAGTGTAAAACTAGAGGGAAGGCAGCTAGTCATCATTACCCACCACCAACTCTTGGGCTACTCTTTTACTTACAAATAGCGGGACTGACCGACACATTATAACGCCTCAACCGCTAAAAGGACGAGCATGTTTCGTGCGACGAGGATTCGAATCCGCAACCTTCAGATTACGAGTCGAACGCCTTAACCCTCGATTGCCATGCTAGGCGTGTTACGGTTAATCATAAAATATTTACTATATATACAGTAACAGGAAGAAGGTGGTACAACATAAAATATTTCTTTATATACAGTAACAGGAATAAGGTGGTACAACATAAAATATTTACTATATATACAGTAGCAGGAAGACAGCTGGTAAACATAAAATATTTACTATATATACAGTAAGAGGAAGACAACTGGTACAACATAAAATATTTACTGTATATACAGTAACAGGAAGACAGCTGGTACAAAATAAAAGTTCTTTAACGATTACTTTATTTGCATATCTTCTTATAACAAAGCCACATCAGGTTATCTGCCGAGCCCACCGAGGGGAATCGAACTCCTTTTATTTGCGTGTCTTCTTATAACAAAGCCACATCAGGTTATCTGCTGAGCCCACCGAGGGGAATCGAACACCTTTTATTTGCGTGTCTTTTTATAACAAAGCCTCATCAGGTTAACTGCTGAGCTCACCAAAGAGAATCGAACCCCTGATTTTAGCGTTATAAATCCGTAGATTTACCGCTGTACTAGCAGGGAGCGCTTACTTTATTAAACCAAGTTTCGTGTAAATCACATTTTATCTGTATAAAGATATTATTTTATCTGTATAAAGACATTATTTTATCTGTATAAAGATATTATTTTATCTGTATAAAGATATTATTTTCTGGATATTTAGGATTATTTTATTATGTGACGGAGTTTTGCTTTTAGTGGGTTCATAAAAATATGATAATTTAGTGAAGTTTATAGTGCTGAGTTTACCATGGGTATGTATCTCAAAACGGCTGGTATGCCCGCCGTTCTGTTTTGTTCTTTTTAATTTCGCGCAAATCTACACAAGGGCTGTCTGCGCTAGCCGTCCCTAATTTAGCAGTGTAAGACTAGAGGGAAGGCAGCTAGTCATCACCACCCACCTCCAACTCTTGGGCTACTCTTTTACCAACGAATAGTGGGATTGAACGTCACTTTATAACGCCCTCATGTTTGTTGTGACAGGCATTCGAGCCCGCGATCCTCGGATTACTATTTGATTAGCATACCTGGACATGTCGGGCCTACTTATATAGTCAAAAACTTAATGCAAGTCCCCTAATGGCACAGCGATATGTATGCGGACTTATATTGCTAGAAGCCAGGTTTCGAAACTTGTGGTGAGAAAACCACAGATAGCTCAGTGTGTAGCTCTGTAAACAAACAAACCTAATATCAATGAAGCCAATATTGTATTCTAATCTCTAAATAGATTTTTATTTCCACTTCCAACCTCTCAGTGTGTTGGGTAAAATCTATGACACAGCTTTATTAACCCCCAGTGTCATAGAAGAATGTTTACGGAATTATACCGTTGTAAACTGGGTTTCGATACACTGTAGGTGGGCAGAGCACAGATAGCCCTTTGTTTAGCTTTAGGCTTAGAAATAAAGAACAAGAAGAATATTACTTACACCAAACTTAATTTTCAAATAGCTAAAACAACTTGTGTCGATTTGTAATTTTTCTAACTCATTCCTTGCTTATAATGCACAAAAACTGACGTGGAAATAATAAACAAACGATATTTTTTGTTATTAAAATCATCATTTTTATACGACTTTTTAAACTATGGATATTATAAATTTTCTAAAAATACAGTGAATCTTGAACCAGCTGAATCATTTGATAGTTTTGCCTTTTAAAACAGCTTTATACGCCTTCATTTATTTAGATGGTCCGGTATTTAAGTCAGCTCCGGAAAACATAGCTGCAGATTTAGGTGAGGAAGTTCGATTGATGTGTCCTGTTGATAGCAATCCTTCTCCTAAAATAACTTGGACATTCGAGAAGAGCACGCGCGTCGTCGGGACTAGTATGGTCTTGGTAATCCCACAAGTGAGACCAGACACAGAGGGAAAATACACTTGTACAGCGTCAGTAGCCGGACTTCCTGAGATGTCTTCAAACTCGTTCGTCTATGTCAAAGGTTGTTTACCATATTTTTCATTATTTGGTAACAAAATTACTCAAAAACATTTGATGAACATCGTATAATGCAATGAACTCAATAGTAAAGTATAAAAACCGTACGTAATAACAACATTCATTTCAGAGCAGTTTGTTAGATACGCGTTGCCTTGAGATAGAATAAACAAGACATCCTAATTTTTTCAGGTCCACCTGTCATAAAAGGACCTGATATTCAGTATGGTATTGAGGGACAAAAGGTGAAAGTGCAATGCTTAATTACATCAGTACCCGAACCTTCTCGAGTGGTGTGGATAAAACGGTCACAGGTAATTTTCATCAAAATACATATTTCTCTACTCGAATCTTCTCGACTTATATAGATAGAGAAAAAATAATTTCACAAATTTATGTATATATTCTACCAATAAAGAAAAAAAAATTATCATTACAGCGGTACGTCTGCTGACTCATACCGCTAAAATACTGGGTTTCGATACCTGTTGTGGGCAGAGCACAGATAGCCCATTGTGTAGCTTTGTGCTTAGTTCTAAGCAAACAAACCATTACAATCTCTTTAATGAAATGTTTAAGTTTTCTAGTTGTGACTCAAATTTTATTCAGCGAATAACTATTATGAGGGTAGATGTAATTCTGTTATTGAGTGTGGTGGAAATTATTTCCAGAGATAAATTACGTTCGTGTTTGTCTCTTCGGAAGTCACTATAAACTTGTATAGTTTTATTGTTATAATTAATTAAAAATTCATGCAATGATATTTCATTTAATTTTTAATTATTTTCCATTTATGTCGTAATTGAAATGTGTGGGATAATTAATGGTTTATCCAGTTTTCCATGTAATATTTTTTTCCTCATATTGTACATTCGACTCTAATTTACTTATTGTTTTTAATTAAAAAGTACGAACATTAACTGTTGAATTAATACTTTACATAACACAAATAGAGATGTTATTTATACATGTCTGCTAGATAAACAGCTATTTAAGGTACAGTGTAATCAGAGACCCCTGGAAGACCACAGTATAAAGTGATACTAATATTTACAAATACTAATAAAACTGTAAAGACTGTCAACCTCTACCGTGAAATTAGAAATATTTTTAACAATTGAAAACTTTCTCACTGAGGACGCTTATTAAAATTTGTGAATGTGGCAATTCTCCGTTTTTATTGGTTACTGAAAACTGAACTCTTCAAATATAATAACTGATTTATGAAGCTCTAAACTAAACTAAACTACCGTGGCAGGGGTTCAGTTTAGAGAGAGAGAAATCAGAAGAGTTCTCTCTCCAACTGGGGTGTTCAGGAACTTTGTAGTTCCTCTTCGTCCCCTTTCGTGGATTCTTATTAAGATTAAGTGGTGGTTTTTTTTATTATTATTTTAATAAATTAATTATCGTTATTATTCTTGACTTTTTGGGTGGAGAATGTCTCTCTAAATATTGCTTTGGGTGGAGGCAAAGGCAGCAGTGGAAAGAAAGGCCGGGACCTGTCCCGAAAGGAAAAAGTTGGGCAGATGTGAACATGAATGTAATTCATTCAAATCCAGATCAAATCAAACGGCCCGACTCAGGGTCTGGCAAAAAAGTTGCCTGGGCTGGGATCTAGAAATCCAATGCCTGAAGATTTTGATGTGGGGGGAAACGGGAGCGCCCCGAGAAAACCCACTTTCACACGACAGGCGCCGAAAGTTTTGCCTGTCGTGTGCCCTTTACCTGAAAAAAAGGAATTCATATTAATAACATGGATTTTATTTATTTAGATTCTTTGTTGAGTGGATTGTGATTCTTGAAATATGTTGTAAGGTGATGTGTATTTTGTTGGTGCACTTGATAATTTGTGTAGTGATGCCGTTAGTTTGTTTCTATTTTCTGCTTTTAGATAATATTTGAGAGAAAGTTCTGTCATTCTATCTCTTATAATTGGTAAATTACTAATTTGGTGTAGATAATTTGTTGGCGTAAGTGATGGTAAACTGAATGCGGATTTTAATATTCTGTTTTGTTGCACTTGGATTTTTTGGAGTGTGTTGTTTGACATATTGTATGTTACTTGACATCCGTACTCTATTAGTGGACGGATGTAAGCCTTGTATATTTGTACAATGGTGTTCGGTGCGCATTTCGATTGTTTACCAGTTATAGTCTTTAGATATGAAATCCTTTTCTGATTGATGAGTGTATATTGTTTACGTGTTTTTCCATGTTAGTTTTGTGTCGAAAGTGACGCCAAGGAATGTGATGTTTTGCTCATGTTAATGGTTGTGTTTCGAAGTGATAGTTTTATTTTTCTAGATTTTTTCTTTGCTTTTTAGTTTTCTATAGAAGGTGATTGCTTGTGTTTTTGTTGGATTTAACACGACCCTCCACTTATTGCTCCATGTTGAGACGTTGTTTAGTGATTCTTGTACGCGAGACATGGCCATTACTGGGTTTCTGGAGGTGCTCCAGATTGCGATGTCGTCTGCGTATTGTGAATTGTGTGTGTATGTTAGATTTGGAAAAGGTATGTCACTGACGAAAATTATGTATAGAAGTGGAGAGAGGACTGATCCTTGGGGCACTCCTGCCGTTATATTAAATAATTTGGATATGGTTTTATTGACTTTTACTTGTGCTGTTCTATTGGTTAAGAAATTTGAAATCCATTTGACTATCGTGGGATTTATTTGTAGGTGATTTAGTTTGTATATGATGGCGTTGTCCCAAACGCTGTCGAATGCTTTTTGGAATAATTACAAGCCCCTATCCCTATCACGAAGGAGGTTCAACGGGTTACCCAGTCCTACCGGACAGGGGCAATCACACGCTGATTCCTTCAGTGTAGCGCGCGTGCGGCCCCGGACATCTAAGGGCTATAAACATTGTTTATAGCTATTTATTGAAATGATTAATCCAATTTTTATTGTCCAAGTGCGAGATATTTCATATTTATGTGGGTTTATACAATAATGATGTCATAGTGGCTGTGATGCCTTCTAGCGCCCCCTTCTGGAAGGTATCGAAGAAAAAGAATGAGAATGGTATAATTATATTTAAATAGACTAATTAATATTGATTGTTTCAATTGTTTTGAATTAAGCATAAAGCTACACAATGGGCTATCTGTGCTCTGCTCGCAACGGGTATCGAAACTGGGTTTTTAGTGTGTAAGTCCGCAGACATACCACTGTGCCACTGGGGGGCGACTAGTTAAGAAAATAAAAAAATCTGAAAATTACAAGCATTACATGTGAATAATCAGAGATTTTGAATGTGTAATACACTAAAGTAATAAAGTGTAAAAGTGATGTAAAGTTTTCTTGAAATAGGGTGTTATAACGTAGCTTGGATCAAATGTTCAAAAACAATTTTATTCGTAAAGTAATATGATTAACAAAGTAATCCACTGTAATTATTCAAGTATCTTTACATGTCTTAATTATGATTCCCGAAGACCATTACAATGCATCTTTTTATGATTTTTGTCAGTATAACTTCCATGATATTGAAATACATATTTGTATGTAAGTCCCGTCAAAGGTTGTCAGTCAATTTGGAATAATTATTTATCGTATTAGACAAGTTTCATACATTCGGGGCCCGACAGGGCCAGGTGTGTCAAGACGTTCGACTCGTAATTTGAGGGTCGCGACTTCAAATCCCCGTCGCACCAAACATGATCGCTTTTTCAGCCTTAGGGGCCCGATAATGCGACGGTCAATCCCACTTATTGTTGGTAAAAGAGTAGCCCAAGAGTTGGCGGTGGGTCGTGATGACTAGCTGCCTTCTCTCTAGTCTTACACTGCTAAATTGGGGACGGCTAACGCAGATAGCCCTCGTGTAGCTTTGCGCGAAATTCAAAAGAAACAAACAAACAAATTCATGCACTCAACATCATGGAAGAAAACAAATAGTGTATTTACTGTTTACCTAATATATTGTTTGTGTCATTATCTATCAATGCAATGGCTTACAACACTTTTTTTGTTGTTATTATTGTTAAAACTTTTGGGTAATTGTAAATATTCTGCTTGAGTGCACGCAATAAGATGCACTATCTCTCATTTTTATTAATAAATAATAATATATCTCCTAATATTCTTCTTAAGAAAAGACATCCTAGAGTCACATCAACCTATTTTTATGACTCTGAATGAAAGGTCGTCACGGACAGCAGACGTTTTTAGTGATAATAAACGATACTGATCTATTGAAAGCACTAAATCTGTCACCTTCAACAAGTTGCTAATTACGGAATCCGTGTTTCTTGTTTGTCGTGCTTTCTTGGTTCAGGTGGTAGATATTGACAACGCGGAAGGATACGAGATTGTAACAGAACACTTACCGAACGGACTCAAGAACTTGCTGATCATTCACAAGGCAGAAGAAAGTGATTTCGGGGACTATAATTGCTCCGCCTGGAACGCTTTGGGCCACGACAGCATGCTAATATCTGTCAGAAAACAAAGTAGGTTATATTTTGCTATTATAAATGTGTCATTGTAATTATATTCAGTTTATTTTCTGAAACACGTGGGCTTTATACTTATGCAATTGTTCCAACCTTTCGTAGAATCACGATGCTTGTATCGCAGTAGTTAAAGTAAAAAAAAAAAAATCTGGTACCGAGATACTTACGTCACAGTAATTAAAGTAACAACTTTTATTCTGAGAAGCTAAAATATGTTGAAATGTTAATTAACTTTAAATACGTTATTTGATTACATAGGAATTGTTCCATAAATTTAGTAGGATTTATAGCAAAAGTTAAAAACGTTTTTGAGACAACAGGTTCTAATATTAGGAAAAAAAAACAGCTTGCGTGTTTACGTTTTAGATAGTTAACTGATTTGCTTCTAACGTATATTTACTGAGGTGAGAAAAATGAAACCCATTGTGTAATACAGTTTGTTTTATTAAATTCACAACTGAGACAAGATGACAATCAAATTAGTTCACTATTGTAGTATTTCATCTAACTAATCATACTTACTATTATTTCATTTTGAGCCAGTTATGCATTTATTACTATAATTCAATGAGAGCCATTCTTGCACATTACTGTGGTAGGTTTATTAGTTTTAAAATATTGCATTATTGTATGTCCTACAGAGCAACTCTCATAGTATTATGATATAGCACTGCTCGATACCAGGGATGATTACTTCATAACTCATTGCTGTGTTACTACACCTGAAGGACTAATATTTATACATTTTCATATTTCTAAAACAATATGATATTGAAACCCTATCTAACTGTGTAATTCCTGTTTATTACGCTGTTGTTAATACAATTTTTATTTTGCTTGATGCATGAACGTTCTGTTTGTTTCATTTGTGGTTATATTTATTCTCAGCATGTAATGACGTTGATGGCAGTGTACCGTCCATACTTTGTTCTGTGACAGGTAAGTTAACCTACCCTCTCAGTTTTATATGATGGGTATTTCAATATATCTTAAGAAGTGTGAAAACTATAGTAAATTAATAGCTTGTACAATTTCAAAACTATTGCTTTTACAATATCAAAATACATAGTATCTCTTCCTAATATCCTAATATTCTTAGTAACTATTTCTAACATCCTAATATTCCTAGTTTCCTAATATTCTAATATCCTAGTATTCCTAGTAACTATTCCTAATATCCTAATATTCCTAGTATCTATTTCTAATATTTTAATATTCCTAGTATCTCTTCCTAATATCATAATATTCCTAGTATCTATTCCTAATATCCTAATATTCATAGTATCTATTCCTAGTAACAATTCCTAATATCCTAATAATCCTAGTGTCCATTCCTAATACCCTAATATTCCTAGTATCCATTCCTAATATCCTAATATTCTTAGTATCTCTTTCTGATATCCTAATATTCCTAGTATCCATTCCGAATAACCTAATATTCTTAGAATCCATTCCTAATATCCTAATATTCCTAGCATCTATTCCTAATATCCAAATATTCCTAGTATCTATTCCTAATATTCCTGGTATCTATTCCTAATATCCTAATATTCCTAGTATCTATTCCTAATATTCTAATATTCCTAGTATCTATTCCTAATATTTCTAGTATCACTTCCTAACATACTAATATTCCTAGTATCTATTCCTAATATCCTAATATTCCTAGTATCCATTCCTAATAACCTAATATTCCTATTATCTATTCCTAATATCCAAATATTCCTAGTATCTATTCCTAATATTCTAATATTCCTGGTATCTATTCCTAAAATCCTAATATTTTTAGTATCTTATACTAATATTTTTAATAT
Organism: Tachypleus tridentatus; assembly: GCF_004210375.1. Taxonomy (NCBI): domain Eukaryota; kingdom Metazoa; phylum Arthropoda; class Merostomata; order Xiphosura; family Limulidae; genus Tachypleus; species Tachypleus tridentatus. Next base: position 121,894,813 of record NC_134825.1, read on the forward strand.
CTATACCTAATATCCTAATATTCCTAGTATCTTATCCTAATATCCTAATATTTTTAATATCTATTCCTAATATCATAATATACCTAGTATCCATTCCTAATATCCTAATATTCCTGGTATCGCTTTCTAATAATCTAATATTCTTAGTATCTATTTCTAATATCCTAATATTTCTAGTTTTCTAATATTCTAATATCCTAGTATTCCTAGTAACTATTCCTAATATCTTAATATTACTAGTTTCTATTCCTAATATCCTAATATTCCTAGTATCTATTCCTAATATTTTAATATTCCTAGTATCTATTCCTAATATTTTAATATTCCTAGAATCTCTTACTAATATCATAATATTCCTAGAATCTCTTACTAATATCATAATATTCCTAATATCCATTCCTAATACCCAAATATTTCTAGTATCTATTCCTAATATCCTAATATTCCTAATATTCATTACTAATATCATAATATTTATAGTATCTATTCCTAGTAACCATTCCTAATATCCTAATAAACCTAGTGTCCATACCTAATATCCTAGTATTCCTAGTGTCCATACCTAATATCCTAGTATTCCTAGTATCCATTCCTAATATCCTAATATTCCTAGTGTCCATTCCTAATAACCTAATATTCCTAGTATCTATTCCTAATATCCAAATATTCCTAGTATCTATTGCTAATATCCTAATATTCCTAGTACCTATTCCTAATGTTCCTAGTATCTATTCCTAATATCCTAATATTCATAATATCTATTCCTAATATCCTAATATTCCTAGTATCTATTCCTAATATCCATATATTCCTAGTATCTCTTCCTAATATCCTAATATTCCTAATATCTCTTCCTAATATCCTAATATTCCTAGTATCTATTCTAATATCCCAACATTCCTAGTATCTATTCCTAATATCCTAATATTCCTGGTATCTCTTTCTAATATCCTAATATTCTTAGTTTCCGAATATTCTAATATCCTAGTATTACTAGTAAATATTCCTAATATCTTAATATTACTAGTTTCTATTCCTAATATCCTAATATTCCTAATATCTATTCCTAATATTTTAATATTCCTTGTATCTCTTCCTAATATCCAAATATTCCTAGTATCTATTCCTAATATCCCTAATATCCATTCCTAATATCCTAATATTCATAGTATCTATTCCTAGTAACCATTCCTAATATGCTAATGATCCTAGTGTCCATTCCTGATATCCTAATATTCCTAGTATCCATTCCTAATATCCTAATATTCCTAGTATCCATTCCTGATATCCTAATATTCCTAGTATCCATTCTAATAACCTAATATTCTAGTATCTATTCCTAATATCCAAATATTCCAAGTATCTATTCCTAATATTCTAATATTCCTGGTATCTATTCCTAATATCCTAATATTCCTAGTATCTATTCCTAATATACTGATATTACTAGTATCCATTCCTAATAACCTAATATTCCTAGTATCTATTCCTAATATACTAATATTCCTAGTATCCATTCCTAATATACTAATATTCCTAGTATCCATTCCTAATAACCTAATATTCCTAGTATCTATTCCTAATATCCAAATATTCCTAGTATCTATTCCTAATATTCTAATATTCCTATTATCTATTCCTAAAATTCTAATATTCCTAGTGTCTTATACTAATATTTTTAATGTCTATTCCTAATATCCTAATATTCCTAGAATCTTATCCTAATATCCTAATATTTTTAATATCTATTCCTAATATCCTAATATTTTTAATATCTATTCCTAATATCCTAATATTCCTAGTATCCATTCCTAATATTTTAATATTCCTTGTATCGCTTTCTAATATCATAATATTCTTAGTATCTATTTCTAATACCCTAATATTCCTAGTTTCCTAATATTCTAATATTCCTGGTATCTATTCCTAATATCCTAATATTCCTAGTATCCATTCCTAATATCCTAATATTCCTAGTATCTATTCCTAATATCCAAATATTCCTAGTATCTATTCCTAATATTCCAATATTCCTTGTATCTATTCCTAATATTCCTAGTATCTATTCCTAATATCCAAATATTCCTAGTATCTATTCCTAATATTCCAATATTCCTTGTATCTATTCTTAATATTCCTAGTATCTATTCCTAATATTCCAATATTCCTTGTATCTATTCCTAATATTCCTAGTATCTATTCCTAATATCCAAATATTTCTAGTATCTATTCCTAATATCCTAATATTCCTAATATCCATTCCTAATATCCTAATATTCATAGTATCTATTCCTAGTAACCATTCCTAATATCCTAATAATCCTAGTGACCATTCCTGATATCCTAATATTCCTAGTATCCATTCCTAATATCCTAATATTCCTAGTATCCATTCCTAATAACCTAATATTCCTAGTATCCATTCCTAATATCCAAATATTCCTAGTATCTATTCCTAATATTCTAATATTCCTGGTATCTATTCCTAATATCCTAATATTCCTAGTATCTATTCCTAATATCATAATATTCCTAGTAACTATTCCTAATATCTTAGTATTCCTAGTATCTATTTCTAATATTTTAATATTCCTAGTATCTCTTCCTAATATCATAATATTCCTAGTATCTATTCCTAATATCCAAATATTTCTAGTATCTATTCCTAATATGCTAATATTCCTAATATCCTAATATTCATAGTAACTATTCATATTAACAATTCCTAATATCCTAATAATCCTAGTGTCCATTCCTAATACCCTAATATTCCTAGTATCCATTCCTAATATCCTAATATTCCTAGTATCCATTCTTAATATCCTAATATTCTTAGTATCTCTTTCTGATATCCTAATATTCCTAGTATCCATTCCGAATATCCAAATATTCCTAGAATCCATTCCTAATAACCTAATATTCCTAGAATCTATTCCTAATATTCTAATATTCCTGGTATCTATTCCTAATAACCTAATATTCCTAGTATCTATTCCTAATATCATAATATTCCTAGTAACTTTTCCTAATATCCTAGTATTCCTAGTATCTATTTCTAATATTTTAATATTCCTAGTATCTCTTCCTAATATCATAATATTCCTAGTATCTATTCCTAATATCCAAATATTTCTAGTATCTATTCCTAATATCCTAATATTCCTAATATCCTAATATTCATAGTAACTATTCAAAGTAACAATTCCTAATATCCTAATAATCCTAGTGTCCATTCCTAATACCCTAATATTCCTAGTATCCATTCCTAATATCCTAATATTCCTAGTATCCATTCCTAATATCCTAATATTCTTAGTATCTATTTCTAATATCCTAGTATTCCTTATATCTATTCCTAATATCTTAATATTACTAGTTTCTATTCCTAATATCCTAATATTCCTAGTATCCATTACTAATATCCTAATATTCCTAGTATCTATTCCTAATATCCAAATATTCCTAGTATCTATTGATAATATTCTAATATTCCTGATATCTATTCCTAATATCCTAATATTCCTAGTATCTATTTCTAATATCCAAATATTCCTAGTATCAATTCCTATTAACCTAATATTCCTAGTATCTATTCCTAATATCCAAATATTCCTAGTATCTATTCCTAATATTCTAATATTCCTGGTATCTATTCCTAATATTCCTGGTATCTATTCCTAATATTCCTAGTATCTATTCCTAATATCATAATATTCCTAGTAACTATTCCTAATATCCTAGTATTCCTAGTATCTATTTTTAATATTTTAATATTCCTAGTATCTCTTCCTAATATCATAATATTCCTAGTATCTATTCCTAATATCCAAATATTTCTAGTATCTATTCCTAATATCCTAATATTTCTAATATCCTAATATTCATTGTAACTATTCATAGTAACAATTCCTAATATCCTAATAATCCTAGTGTCCATTCCTGATACCCTAATATTCCTAGTATCCATTCCTAATATCCTAATATTCTTAGTATCTCTTTCTGATATCCTGATATTCCTAGTATCCATTCCGAATAACCTAATATTCCTAGAATCCATTCCTAATATCCTAATATTCCTAGTATCTATTCCTAATATCCAAATATTCCTGTATCTATTCCTAATATTCTAATATTCCTGGTATCTATTCCTAATATCCTAATATTCCTAGTATCTATTCCTAATATTCTAATATTCCTAGTAAATATTCCTAATATTTCTAGTATCAAATCCTAATATCCTAATATTCCTAGTATCCGTTCCTAATAACCTAATATTCCTAGTATCTATTCCTAATATCCAAATATTCCTAGTATCTATTCCTAATATTCTAATATTCCTGGTATCTATTCCTAAAATCCTAATATTCCTAGTATCTTACACTAATATTTTTAATATCTATTCCTAATATCCTAATATTCCTAGTATCTTATCCTAATATCCTAATATTTTTAATATCTATTCCTAATATCATAAAATTCCTAGTATCCATTCCTAATATCCTAATATTCCTAGTTTTCTAATATTCTAATATCCTAGTATTCCTAGTAACTATTCCTAATATCTTAATATTACTAGTTTCTATTCCTAATATCCTAATATTCCTAGTTTCTATTCCTAATATCCTAATATTCCTAGTATCTATTCCTAATATTTTAATATTCCTAATATCCTCTAATATTCATAGTATTCATAGTATTCTTCCTAATATCCATTCCTAATATCCTAATAAACCTAGTGTCCATACCTAATATCCTAGTATCCATTCCTAATCTCCTAATATTCTTGATATCTATTCCTAATATCCTCATATTCCTAGTATCTATTCCTAATATACTTATATTCCTAGTATCTATTCCTAGTATCCTTATATTCCTACTATCTATTCCTAATATCCTAATATTCCTAGTATCTTTTCCTAATATCCTAATATTCCTGGTATCACTTTCAAATATCCTAATATTCTTAGTTTCCGAATATTCTAATATCCTAGTATTCCTAGTAACTATTCCTAATATCTTAATATTACTAGTTTCTATTCCTAATATTTTAATAATCCTAGTATCTATTCCTAATATCCAAATATTTCTAGTATCTATTCCTAATATCCTAATATTCCTAATATCCCTAATATCCATTCCTAATATCCTAAGATTCATAGTATCTATTCCTAGTAACCATTCCTAATATCCTAATAATCCTAGTGTCCATTCCTCATATCCTAATATTCCTAGTATCCATTCCTAATAACCTAATATTCCTAGTATCTATTCCTAATATCCAAATTTTCCTAGTATCTATTCCTGATATTCTAATATTCCTGGTATCTATTCCTAATATCCTAATATTCCTAATATCCTAATATTCCTAGTATCTATTCCTAATATACTTATATTCCTAGTATCCATTCCTAATAACCTAATATTCCTAGTATCCATTCCTAATAACCTAATATTCCTAGAATCTATTCCTAATATCCAAATATTCCTAGTATCTATTCCTAATATTCTAATATTCCTGGTATCTATTCCTAAAATTCTAATATTCCTTGTATCTTATACTAATATCCTAATATTTTTAATATCTATTTCTAATATCCTAATATTCCTAGTATCCATTCATAATATCTTAATATTCCTGGTATCGCTCTCTAATATCCTAATATTCTTAGTATCTATTTCTAATATCCTAATATTCCTAGTTTTCTAATATTCTAATATGCTAGCATTCCTAGTATCTATTCCTAATATCTTAATATTACTAGATTCTATTCCTAATATCCTAATATTCCTAGTATCCATTCCTAATATCCTAATATTTCTAGTATCTTTTCCTAATATCCAAATATTCCTAGTATCTATTGCTAATATTCTAATATTCCTGGTATCTATTCCTAATATCCTAATATTCCTAGTATCTATTCCTAATATCCAAATAATCCTAGTATCTATCCCTAATATCCAAATATTCCTAGTATCTATTCCTAATATTCCAATATTCCTTGTATCCATTCATAATATTCCTAGTATCTATTCCTAATATCCAAATATTTTTAGTATCTATTCCTAATATCCTAATATTCCTAATATCCATTCCTAATATCCTAATATTCATAGTATCTATTCCTAGTAACCATTTCTAATATCCTAATAATCCTTGAGTCTATTCCTGATATCCTAATATTCCTAGTATCCATTCTTAATAACCTAATATTCCAAGTATCCATTCCTAATAACCAACATTCCTAGTATGTATTACTAATATCCAAATATTTCTAGTATCTATTCCTAATATTCTAATATTCCTGGTATCTATTCCTAAAATTCTAATATTCCTAGTATCTTATACTAATATTTTTAATATCTATTCCTAATATCCTAATATTCCTAGTATCTCATCCTAATATCTTTAATATCTATTCATAATATCCTAATATTCCTAGTATCCATTCCTAATATCTTAATATTCCTGGTATCGCTTTCTAATATCCTAATATTCTTAGTATCTATTTCTAATATCCTAATATACCTAGTTTCCTAATATTCTAATATCCTAGTATTCCTTATATCTATTCCTAATATCTTAATATTACTAGTTTCTATTCCTAATATCCTAATATTCATAGTATTCATTCCTAATATCCTAATATTCCTAGTATCTATTCCTAATATCCAAATATTCCTAGTATCTATTGATAATATTCTAATATTTTTGGTATCTATTCCTAATATCCTAATATTCCTAGTATCTATTCCTAATATCCAAATATTCCTAGTATCTATTCCTAATATTCTAATATTCCTGGTATCTATTCCTAATATCCTAATATTCCTAGTATCTTTTCCTAATATCCAAATATTCCTAGTACCTATTGCTAATATTCTAATATTCCTGGTATCTATTCCTAATATCCTAATATTCCTAGTATCTATTCCTAATATCCAAATAATCCTAGTATCTATCCCTAATATCCAAATATTCCTAGTATCTATTCCTAATATTCCAATATTCCTTGTATCCATTCATAATATTCCTAGTATCTATTCCTAATATCCAAATATTTTTTATATCTATTCCTAATATCCTAATATTCCTAATATCCATTCCTAATATCCTAATATTCATAGTATCTATTCCTAGTAACCATTTCTAATATCCTAATAATCCTTGAGTCTATTCCTGATATCCTAATATTCCTAGTATCCATTCTTAATAACCTAATATTCCAAGTATCCATTCCTAATAACCAACATTCCTAGTATGTATTACTAATATCTAAATATTTCTAGTATCTATTCCTAATATTCTAATATTCCTGGTATCTATTCCTAAAATTCTAATATTCCTAGTATCTTATACTAATATTTTAATATCTATTCCTAATATCCTAATATTCCTAGTATCTCATCCTAATATCTTTAATATCTATTCATAATATCCTAATATTCCTAGTATCCATTCCTAATATCTTAATATTCCTGGTATCGCTTTCTAATATCCTAATATTCTTAGTATCTATTTCTAATATCCTAATATACCTAGTTTCCTAATATTCTAATATCCTAGTATTCCTTATATCTATTCCTAATATCTTAATATTACTAGTTTCTATTCCTAATATCCTAATATTCATAGTATTCATTCCTAATATCCTAATATTCCTAGTATCTATTCCTAATATCCAAATATTCCTAGTATCTATTGATAATATTCTATAATTTTTGGTATCTATTCCTAATATCCTAATATTCCTAATATCTATTCCTAATATCCAAATATTCCTAGTATCTATTCCTAATATTCTAATATTCCTGGTATCTATTCCTAATATCCTAATATTCCTAGTATCTATTCCTAATATCATAATATTCCTAGTAACTATTCCTAATATCCTAGTATTCCTAGTACCTATTTCTAATATTTTAATATTCCTAGTATCTCTTCCTAATATCATAATATTCCTAGTATCTATTCCTTATATCCAAATATTTCTAGTATCTATTCCTAATATCATAATATTCCTAATATCCTAATATTCATAGTAACTATTCATAGTAACAATTCCTAATATCCTAATATTCATAGTAACTATTCATAGTAACAATTCCTAATACCCTAATAATACTAGTGTCCATTCCTAATACCCTAATAATACTAGTGTCCATTCCTAATACCCTAATATTCCTAGTATCCATTCCTAATATCCTAATATTCCTAGTATCCATTCCTAATATCCTAATATTCTTAGTATCTCTTTCTGATATCCTAATATTCCTAGTATCCATTCCTAATATCCAAATATTCCTGGTATCTATTCCTAATATTCTAATATTCCTGGTATCTATTCCTAATATAATAATATTCCTAGTATCTATTCCTAATATTCTAATATTCCTAGTAAATATTCCTAATATTTCTAGTATCAATTCCTAATATCCTAATATTCCTAGTATCCGTTCCTAAAAACCTAATATTCCTAGTATCTATTCCTAATATCCAAATATTCTTAGTATCTCATACTAATATTTTTAATATCTATTCGTAATATCCTAATATTCCTAGTATCTTTTCCTAATATTCCAATATTCCTATTATCTATTCCTAATATTTCTAGTATCTATTCCTAATATCCTAATATTCATAGTATCTATTCCTAGTAACCATTCCTAATATCCTAATAATCCTAGTGTCCATTTCTGATATCCTAATATTCCTAGTATCTATTCCTAATATCCAAATATTCCTAGTATCTATTCCTAATATTCTAATATTCCTGGTATCTATTCCTAAAATCCTAATATTCCTAGTATCTTATCCTAATATTTTAATATCTATTCCTAATATCCTAATATTCCTAGTATCCATTCCTAATATCCTAATATTCCTAGTATCCATTCCTAATATCCTAATATTCCTAGTATCCATTCCTAATAACCTAATATTCCTAGTATCTTATCCTAATATCTTAATATTTTTAATATCTATTCCTAATATCCTAATATTCCTAGTATCCATTCGTAATATTTTAATATTCCTTGTATCGCTTTCTAATATGATAATATTCTTAGTATCTATTCCTAATATTCTAATATTCCTGGTATCTATTCCTAAAATTCTAATATTCCTAGTATCTTATACTAATATTTTTTATATATATTCCTAATATCCTAATATTCTTAGTATCTTATCCTAATATCTTTAATATCTATTCTTAATATCCTAATATCTTAATATTCCTGGTATCGCTTTTTAATATCCTAATATTCTTAGTAGCTATTTCTAATATCCTAATATTCCTAGTTTCCTAATATTCTAATATCCTAGTATTCCTAGTATCTATTCCTAATATCTTAATATTATTAGTTTCTATTCCTAATATCCTAATATTCCTAGTATCCATTCCTAATATCCTAATATTTCTATTATCTATTCCTAATATCCAAATATTCCTAGTATCTATTCCTAATATCCTAATATTTCTAGTATCCATTCCTAATATCCTAATATTTCTAGTATCTATTCCTAATATCCAAATATTCCTAGTATCTATTCCTAATATCCTAATATTCCTAGTATCTATTCGTAATATCCAAATATTTCTAGTATCTATTCCTAATATCCTAATATTCCTAATATCCTAATATTCATAGTATCTATTCCTAGTAACCATTCCTAATATCCTAATAATCCTAGTGTCCATTCCTGATATCCTAATATTCCTAGTATCCATTCCTAATATCCTAATATTCCTAGTATCCATTCCTAATATCCAAATATTCCTAGTATCTATTCCTACTATTCTAATATTCCTGGTATCTATTCCTAATATCCAAATATTCCTTGTATCTATTCCTAATATCCAAATATTCCTAGTATCTATTCCTAATATTCTAATATTCCTGGTATCTATTCCTAAAATCCTAATATTCCTCGTATCTTATACTAATCTTTTTATTATCTATTCCTAATATCCTAATATTCCTAGTATCAATACCTAATATCCTAATATTCCTAGTATCCATTCCTAATAACCTAATATTCCTAGTATCTTATCCTAATATCCTAATATTTTTAATATCTATTCCTAATATCCTAATATTCCTAGTATCCATTCCTTATATTTTAATATTCCTTGTATCACTTTCTAATATCATAATAATCTTAGTATCAATTCCTAATATTCTAATATTCCTGGTATCTATTCCTAAAATTCTAATATTCCTAGTATCTTATACTAATATTTTTAATATCTATTCCTAATATCCAAATATTCCTAGTATCTATTGCTAATATTCTAATATTCCTGGTATCTATTCCTAATATCCTAATATTCCTAGTATCTATTCGTAATATCCAAATATTTCTAGTATCTTTTTCTAATATCCTAATATTCCTAATATCCTAATATTCATAGTATCTATTCCTAGTAACCATTCCTAATATCCTAATAATCCTAGTGTCCATTCCTGATATCCTAATATTCCTAGTATCCATTCCTAATATCCTAATATTCCTAGTATCCATTCCTAATATCCAAATATTCCTAGTATCTATTCCTACTATTCTAATATTCCTGGTATCTATTCCTAATATCCAAATATTCCTAGTATCTATTCCTTATAATATAATATTCCTGGTATCTATTCCTAAAATCCTAATATTCCTCGTATCTTATACTAATATTTTAAATATCTATTCCTAATATCCTAATATTCCTAGTATCAATACCTAATATCCTAATATTCCTAGTATCCATTCCTAACAACCTAATATTCCTAGTATCTCATCCTAATATCCTAATATTTTCAATGTCTATTCCTAATATCCTAATATTCCCAGTATCTTATCCTAATATCCTAATATTTTTAATATCTATTCCTAATACCCTAATATTCCTAGTACTTATTCCTAATATTTTAATATTCCTTGTATCGCTTTATAATATCATAATAATCTTAGTATCTATTCCTAATATTCTAATATTCCTAGTATCTTATACTAATATTTTTAATATCTATTCCTAATATCCTAATATTCCTAGTATCTCATCCTAATATCTTTAATATCTATTCATAATATCCTAATATTCCTAGTATCCATTCCTAATATCTTAATATTCCTGGTATCACTTTCTAATATCCTAGTATTCTTAGTATCTATTTCTAATATCCTAATATTCCTAGTTTGCTAATATTCTAATATCCTAGTATTCCTAGTATCTATTCCTAATATCTTAATATTATTAGTTTCTATTCCTAATATTCTAATATTCCTAGTATCCATTCCTAATATCCTAGTATTTCTAGTATCTATTCCTAATATCCAAATATTCTTAGTATCTATTGCTAATATTTAAAATTCCTGGTATCTATTCCTAATATCCTAATATTCCTAGTATCTATTCCTAATATCCAAATATTCCTAGTATCCATTCGTAATATCCTAATAATCCTAGAGTCCATTCCTGATATCCTAATATTCCTAGTATCCATTTCTTATATTCTAATATTCCTAGTATCCATTCCTATTAACCTAATATTCCTAGTATCTATTCCTAATATCCAAATATTCCTAGTATCTATTCCTAATATTCTAATATTCCTTGTATCTTTTCCTAATATCCTAATAATCCTAGTATCTATTCCTAATATTATAATATTCCTAGTATCTATTTCTAATATTCCTAGTATCTATTCCTAATGTTATAGTATCTATTCCTAATATCCTAATATTCCTAGAATTTATTCCTAATATCCTAATATTCCTAGTATCTATTCCTAATATCCTAATATTCCTAGTATTTCTTCCTAATATCCTAATATTCTTAGTAATTCTCTTACTAATACCTTAATAATCCTAGTATCTATTCCTAAAATCCTATACTCTTAGTATCTATTCCTAATATCCTAATATTCCTAGTATCAATTCTTAATATTTCTACTGTCAATTCCTAATATTCCTAGTATCTATTCCTAATATCCTAATATTTTTAGTATCTATTCCTAATATTCCTAGTATCTATTCCTAATATTCCTAATATCTATTCCTAATATCCTAATATTCCTAGTATCCATTCCTAATATCCTAATATTCCTAATATCTATTCCTAATATCCTAATATTCCTAGTATCCATTCCTAATATCCTAATATTCCTGGTATATATTCCTAATATATATTTATAATATCCTAATATTCCTCGTATCTATTCCTAATATCCAAATATTACTCGTATCTATTCCTAATATCCTAATATTTCTTGTATCTATTACTAATATTCTAATATTCCTAGTATCTATTCTTAATATCCAAATATTCCTAGTATCTATTCATAATATCCTAATATTCATAGTATCTATTCCTAGTAACCTTTCCTAATAGCCTAATAATACTAGTGTCCATTTTTAATATCCTAATATTCCTAGTATCCATTCCTAATATCATAATATTCCTAGAATCCATTCCTAATATCCTCATATTCCTAGTATCCATTTCGAATAACCTAATATTCCTAGTATCTATTCCTAATATTCTAATATTCCTAGTATCCATTCCTAATAACCTAATATTCCTAGTATCCATTCCTAATAACCTAATATTCCTAGTATCCATTCCTAATAACCTAATATTCCTAGTATCTATTCCTAATATCCAAATATTTCTAGTATCCATTCCTAATATCCTAACATTCCTGGTATATATTCCTAATATATATTTATAATATCCTAATATTCCTAATATCTATTCCTAAGATTTTAATATTCCTGGTATCTATTCCTAATATCTAAATATTCCTAGTATCTATTCCTAATATTCTAATATTCCTGGTATCTATTCCTAAATTTCTAATATTCCTAGTATCTTATATTAATATTTTTAATATCTATTCCTAATATCCTAATATTTCTTGTATCTATTACTAATATTCTAATATTCCTAGTATCTATTCCTAATATTTCTAGTATCAATTCCTAATATCCTAATATTCCTAGTATCTATTCTTAATATCCAAATATTCCTAGTATCTATTCATAATATCCTAATATTCATAGTATCTATTCCTAGTAACCTTTCCTAATAGCCTAATAATACTAGTGTCCATTTTTAATATCCTAATATTCCTAGTATCCATTCCTAATATCATAATATTCCTAGAATCCATTCCTAATATCCTCATATTCCTAGTATCCATTTCGAATAACCTAATATTCCTAGTATCTATTCCTAATATTCTAATATTCCTAGTATCCATTCCTAATAACCTAATATTCCTAGTATCCATTCCTAATAACCTAATATTCCTAGTATCCATTCCTAATAACCTAATATTCCTAGTATCTATTCCTAATATCCAAATATTTCTAGTATCCATTTCTAATATCCTAACATTCCTGGTATATATTCCTAATATATATTTATAATATCCTAATATTCCTAATATCTATTCCTAAGATTTTAATATTCCTGGTATCCATTCCTAATATCTAAATATTCCTAGTATCTATTCCTAATATTCTAATATTCCTGGTATCTATTCCTAAATTTCTAATATTCCTAGTATCTTATATTAATATTTTTAATATCTATTCCTAATATCCTAATATTCCTAGTATCTTATCCTAATATCTTTAATATCTATTCCTAATATCCTAATATCTTAATATTCCTGGTATCGCTTTCTAATATCCTAATATTCTTAGTATTTATTTCTAATATCCTAATATTCCTAGTTTCCTAATATTCTAATATCCTAATATTCCTAGTATCTATTCCTAATATCTTAATATTATTAGTTTCTATTATTAATATCCTAATATTCCTAGTATCCATTCCTAATATCCTAATATTTCTAGTATCTATTCCTAATATCCAAATATTCCTAGTATCTATTCCTAATATCCTAATATTCCTAGTATCCATTCCTAATATCCTAATATTTCTAGTATCTATTCCTAATATCCAAATATTCCTAGTATCTATTGCTCATATTCTAATATTCCTGGTATCTATTCCTAATATCCTAATATTCCTAGTATCTATTCGTAATATCCAAATATTTCTTGTATCTATTCCTAATATCCTAATATTCCTAATATCCTAATATTCATAGTATCTATTCCTAGTAACCATTCCTAATATCCTAATAATCCTAGTGTCCATTCCTGATATCCTAATATTCCTAGTATCCATTCCTAATATCCTAATATTCCTAGTATCCATTCCTAATAACCTAATATTCCTAGTATCTATTCCTAATATCCAAATATTCCTAGTATCTATTCCTAATATTCTAATATTCCTGGTATCTATTCCTAAAATCCTAATATTCCTCGTATCTTATACTAATATTTTTTAATATCTATTCCTAATATCCTAATATTTCTAGTATCCATTCCTAATATCCTAATATTCCTAGTATCCATTCCTAATAACCTAATATTCCTAGTATCTTATCCTAATATCCTAATATTTTTAATGTCTATTCCTGATATCCTAATATTCCTAGTATCTTATCCTAATATCCTAATATTTTTAATATCTATTCCTAATATCCTAATATTCCTAGTATCCATTCCTAATATTTTAATATTCCTTGTATCGCTTTCTAATATCATAATAATCTTAGTATCTATTCCTAATATCATAATATTCCTAGTATCTATTCCTTATATCCAAATATTTCTAGTATCTATTCCTAATATCATAATATTCCTAATATCCTAATATTCATAGTAACTATTCATAGTAACAATTCCTAATATCCTAATAATACTAGTGTCCATTCCTAATACCCTAATAATACTAGTGTCCATTCCTAATACCCTAATAATACTAGTGTCCATTCCTAATACCCTAATAATACTAGTGTCCATTCCTAATACCCTAATATTCCTAGTATCCATTCCTAATATCCTAATATTCCTAGTATCCATTCCTAATATCCTAATATTCTTATTATCTCTTTCTGATATCCTAATATTCCTAGTATCCATTCCGAATAACCTAATATTCCTAGAATCCATTCCTAATATCCAAATATTCCTGGTATCTATTCCTAATATTCTAATATTCCTGGTATCTATTCCTAATATCCTAATATTCCTAGTATCTTTTCCTAATATTCCAATATTCCTTGTATCTATTCCTAATATTTCTAGTATCTATTCCTAATATCCAAATATTCCTAGTATCTATTCGTAATATCCAAATATTCCTAGTATTCATTCCTAATATCCTAATATTCCTAGTGTCCATTCCTGATATCCTAATATACCTAGTTTCCATTCCTAATATCCTAATATACCTAGTATCCATTCCTAATAACCTAATATTCCTAGTATCCATTCCTAATATCCTAATATTCCTAGTATCCGTTCCTAATAACCTAATATTCCTAGTATCTTATCCTAATATCCTTATATTTTTAATGTCTATTCCTAATATCCTAATATTCCGAGTATCCATTCATAATATTTTAATATTCCTTGTATCGCTTTCTAATATGATAATATTCTTAGTATCTATTCCTAATATTCTAATATTCCTGGTATCTATTCCTAAAATTCTAATATTCCTAGTATCTTATACTAATATTTTTAATATCTATTCCTAATATCCTAATATTCCTAGTATCTTATCCTAATATCTTTAATATCTATTCCTAATATCTTAATATCTTAATATTCCTGGTATCGCTTTCTAATATCCTAATATTCTTAGTAGCTATTTCTAATATCCTAATATTCCTAGTTTCCTAATATTCTAATATCCTAGTATTCCTAGTATCTATTCCTAATATCTTAATATTATTAGTTTCTATTTTTAATATCCTAATATTCCTAGTATCCATTCCTAATATCCTAATATTTCTAGTATCTATTCCTAATATCCAAATATTCCTAGTATCTATTCCTAATATCCTAATATTTCTAGTATCTATTCCTAATATCCAAATATTCCTAGTATCTATTGCTAATATTCTAATATTCCTGGTATCTATTCCTAATATCCTAATATTCCTAGTATCTATTCGTAATATCCAAATATTTCTAGTATCTATTCCTAATATCCTAATATTCCTAATATCCTAATATTCATAGTATCTATTCCTAGTAACCATTCCTAATATCCTAATAATCCTAGTGTCCATTCCTAATAACCTAATATTCCTAGTATCTTATCCTAATATCTTAATATTTTTAATGTCTATTCCTAATATCCTAATATTCCTAGTATCTTATCCTAATATCCTAATATTTTAATATCTATTCCTAATATCCTAATATTCCTAGTATCCATTCCTAATATTTTAATATTCCTTGTATCGCTTTCTAATATCATAATAATCTTAGTATCTATTCCTAATATTATAATATTCCTAGTATCCATTTCTAATATTCCTAGTATCTATTCCTCATATTCCTAGTATCTATTCCTAATGTTATAGTATCTATTCCTAATATCCTAATATTCCTACAATTTATTCCTAATATCCTAATATTCCTAGTATCTATTCCTAATATCCTAATATTCCTAGTATCTCTTCCTAATATCCTAATATTCCTAGTATCTATTCCTAATATCCTAATATTCCTAGTATCTCTTCCTAATATCCTAATATTCTTAGTATCTATTTCTAATATCCTAAGATTCCTAGTTTCCTAATATTCTAATATCCTAGTATTCCTAGTATCTATTCCTAATATCTTAATATTATTAGTTTCTATTCCTAATATCCTAATATTCCGAGTATCCATTCCTAATATCCTAATATTTCTAGTATCTATTCCTAATATCCAAATATTCCTAGAATCTATTGCTAATATTCTAATATTCCTGGTATCTATTCCTAATATCCTAATATTACTAATATCTATTCCTAATATCCAAATATTTCTAGTATCTATTCCTAATATCCAAATATTCCTAATATCCATTCCTAATATCCTTAGTATCTATTCCTAGTAACCATTCGTAATAACCAAATATTCCTAGTATCTATTCCTAATATTCTAATATTCCTGGTATCTATTCCTAATATCCTAATATTCCTAGTATCAATTTTTAATACTTCTAGTGTCAATTCCTAATATTCCTAGTATCTATTCCTAATATCCTAATATTTTTAGTATCTATTCCTAATATTCCTAGTATCTATTCCTAATATTCCTAGTATCTATTCCTAATATCCTAATATTCCTAGTATCCATTCCTAATATCCTAATATTCCTGGTATATATACCTAATATATATTTATAATATCCTAATATTCTTCGTATCTATTCCTAATATCCAAATATTCCTCGTATCTATTCCTAATATCCTAATATTTCTTGTATCTATTACTAATATTCTAATATTCCTTGTATCTATTCCTAATATTTCTAGTATCTATTCCTAATATCCAAATATTCCTAGTATCTATTCGTAATATCCAAATATTCCTAGTATTCATTCCTAATATCCTAATATTCCTAGTATCCATTCCTAATATCCTAATATCCTAGTATCCATTCCTAATATCCTAATATTCCTAGTATCCATTCCTAATATCCTAATATTCCTAGTATCCATTCCTAATATCCTAATATTCCTAGTATCCGTTCCTAATAACCTAATATTCCTAGTATCTTATCCTAATATCCTTATATTTTTAATGTCTATTCCTAATATCCTAATATTCCGAGTATCCATTCATAATATTTTAATATTCCTTGTATCGCTTTCTAATATGATAATATTCTTAGTATCTATTCCTAATATTCTAATATTCTTGTATCTATTCCTAAAATTCTAATATTCCTAGTATCTTATACTAATATTTTAATATCTATTCCTAATATCCTAATATTCCTAGTATCTTATCCTAATATCTTTAATATCTATTCCTAATATCTTAATATCTTAATATTCCTGGTATCGCTTTCTAATATCCTAATATTCTTAGTATCTATTTCTAATATCCTAATATTCCTAGTTTCCTAATATTCTAATATCCTAGTATTCCTAGTATCTATTCCTAATATCTTAATATTATTAGTTTCTATTCCTAATATCCTAATATTCCTAGTATCCATTCCTAATATCCTAATATTTCTAGTATCTATTCCTAATATCCAAATATTCCTAGTATCTATTCCTAATATCCTAATATTTCTAGTATCTATTCCTAATATCCAAATATTCCTAGTATCTATTGCTAATATTCTAATATTCCTGGTATCTATTCCTAATATCCTAATATTCCTAGTATCTATTCGTAATATCCAAATATTTCTAGTATCTATTCCTAATATCCTAATATTCCTAATATCCTAATATTCATAGTATCTATTCCTAGTAACCATTCCTAATATCCTAATAATCCTAGTATCCATTCCTAATAACCTAATATTCCTAGTATCTTATCCTAATATCTTAATATTTTTAATGTCTATTCCTAATATCCTAATATTCCTAGTATCTTATCCTAATATCCTAATATTTTTAATATCTATTCCTAATATCCTAATATTCCTAGTATCCATTCCTAATATATTAATATTCCTTGTATCGCTTTCTAATATCATAATAATCTTAGTATCTATTCCTAATATTATAATATTCCTAGTATCCATTTCTAATATTCCTAGTATCTATTCCTCATATTCCTAGTATCTATTCCTAATGTTATAGTATCTATTCCTAATATCCTAATATTCCTAGAATTTATTCCTAATATCCTAATATTCCTAGTATCTATTCCTAATATCCTAATATTCCTAGTATCTCTTCCTAATATCCTAATATTCCTAGTATCTATTCCTAATATCCTAATATTCCTAGTATCCATTCCTAATATCCTAATATTCCTGGTATATATACCTAATATATATTTATAATATCCTAATATTCTTCGTATCTATTCCTAATATCCAAATATTCCTCGTATCTATTCCTAATATCCTAATATTTCTAGTATCTATTCCTAATATTCTAATATTCCTTGTATCTATTCCTAATATTTCTAGTATCAATTCCTAATATCCTAATATTCCTAGTATCTATTCCTAATATCCTAATATTCCTAGTATCTATTCATAATATCATAATATTCATAGTATCTATTCCTAGTAACCATTCCTAATATCCTAATACTAGTGTCCATTTTTAATATCCTAATATTCCTAGAATCCATTCCTAATATCCTCATATTCCTAGTATCCATTTTGAATAACCTAATATTCCTAGTATCTTATCCTAATATCCTAATATTTTTAATGTCTATTCCTAATATCCTAATATTTCTAGTATCCATTCCTAATATTTCAATATTCCTTGTATCGCTTTCTAATATCATAATAATCTCAGTATCTATTCCTAATATTCTAATATTCCTGGTATCTATTCCTAAAATTCTAATATTCCTAGTATCTTATACTAATATTTTTAATATCTATTCCTAATATCCTAATATTCTTAGTATCTATTTCTAATATCCTAATATTCCTAGTTTGCTAATATTCTAATATCCTAGTATTCCTAGTATCTATTTCTAATATCCAAATATTCCTAGAATCCATTCCTAATATCTTAATATTCCTGGAATCACTTTCTAATATCCTAATATTCCTAGTTTCTTAATATTCTAATATCCTAGTATTCCTAGTATCTATTCCTAATATCTTAATATTATTAGTTTCTATTCCTAATATCCTAATATTCCGAGTATCCATTCCTAATATCCTAATATTTCTAGTATCTATTCCTAATATCCAAATATTCCTAGTATCTATTGCTAATATTCTAATATTACTGGTATCTATTCCTAAAATCCAATTATTCCTAGTATCTTATACTAATATTTATAATATCTATTCCTAATATCCTAATATTCCTAGTATCCATTCCTAATAACCTAATATTCCTAGTATCTTATCATAATATCCTAATATTTTTAATATGTATTCCTAATATCCTAATATTCCTGGTATCCATTCCTAATATTTTAATATTCCTTGTATCGCTTTCTAATATCATAACATTCTTAGTATCTATTCCTAATATCCTAATATTCCTAGTATCTTATCCTAATATCTTTAATATCTATTCCTAATATCCTAATATTCCTAGAATCCATTCGTAATATCTTAATATTCCTGTTATCGCTTTCTAATATCCTAATATTCCTAGTATCTATTTCTAATATCCTAATATTCCTAGTTTCCTAATATTCTAATATCCTAGTATTCCTAGTATCTATTCCTAATATCTTAATATTATTAGTTTCTATTCCTAATATCCTAATATTCCTAGTATCCATTCCTAATATCCTAATATATCCAGTATCTATTCCTAATATCCAAATATTCCTAGTATCTATTCCTAATATCCTAATATTCCTAATATCCTAATATTCATAGTATCTATTCCTAGTAACCACTCATAATACCCTAATAATCCTAGTGTCCATTCCTGATATTTTAATATTCCTAGTATCCATAACTAATATCCTAATATTCCTAGTATCCATTCCTAATAACCTAATATTCCTAGTATCTATTCCTAATATCCAAATATTCCTAGTATCTATTCCTAATATTCTAATATTCCTGGTATCTATTCCTAAAATCCTAATATTCCTAGTATCTTATACTAATATTTTTAATATCTATTCCTAATATCCTAATATTCCTAGTATCCATTCTTAATATCCTAATATTACTAGTATCCATTCCTAATAACCTAATATTCCTAGTATCTTATCCTAATATCCTAATATTTTTAATGTCTATTCCTAATATCCTAATATTTTTAATGTCTATTCCTAATATCCTAATATTCCTAGTATCTTATCCTAATATCCTAATATTTTTAATATCTATTCTTAATATCCTAATATTCCTAGTATCTTTTCCTAATATTCTAATATTCCTGGTATCTATTCCTAAAATTCTAATATTCCTAGTATCTTATCCTAATATTTTAATATCTATTCCTAATATCCTAATATTCCTAGTATCTTATCCTAATATCTTTAATATCTATTCCTAATATCCTAATATTCCTAGAATCCATTCCTAATATCTTAATATTCCTAGTATCGCTTTCTAATATCCTAATATTCTTAGTATCTATTTCTAATATCCTAATATTCCTAGTTTGCTAATATTCTAATATCCTAATATTCCTAGTATCTATTCCTAAAATCCTAATACTTTTGGTATCTATTCCTAATATCCTAATATTCCTACTATCAATTCTTAATATTTCTAGTGTCAATTCCTAATATTCCTAGTATCTATTCCTAATATCCTAATATTTTTAGTATCTATTCCTAATATTCCTAGTATCTATTCCTAATATCCTAATATTCCTAGTATCCATTCCTAATATCCTAATATTCCTGGTATATATTCCTAATATATATTTATAATATCCTAATATTCCTCGTATCTATTCCTAATATCCAAATATTCCTCGTATCTATTCCTAATATCCTAATATTTCTTGTATCTATTACTAATATTCTAATATTCCTAGTATCTATTCCTAAAATTCTAATATTCCTAGTATCTTATACTAATATTTTTAATATCTATTCCTAATATCCTAATATTCCTAGTATCTTATCCTAATATCTTTAATATCTATTCCTAATATCCTAATATTCCTAGAATCCATTCGTAATATCTAATATTCCTGTATCTATTTCTAATATCCTAATATTCCTAGTATCTATTTCTAATATCCTAATATTCCTAGTATCTATTCCTAATATCCTAATATTCCTAGTATCTATTCTAATATTCCTAGTATCTATTCCTAATATCCTAATATCCTAATATTCCTAGTATCTATTCCTAATATCCTAATATTCCTAGTATCTATTCCTAATATTAATATTCCTAGTATCCCTATATCCTAATATCCTAATATCCTAGTATCTATTCCTAATATCCTAATAATATTAATATCCTAGTATCTAGTATCCTAATTCCTAATATTCCTAATATCTATTCCTAATATATCCTAATATTCCTAGTATCTATTCCTAATATCCTAATATTCATAGTATCTATTCCTAATATTCCTAGTATCCATTCCTAATATCCTAATATTCCTAGTATCCATTCCTAATATCCTAATATTCCTAGTATCCATTCCTAATATCCTAATATTCCTAGTATCTATTCCTAATATCCTAATATTCCTAATCCATTCCTAATATCCTAATATTCCTAGTATCTATTCCTAATATCCTAATATTCCTAGTATCTATTCCTAATATCCTAATATTCCTAGTATCTATTCCTAATATCCTAATATTCCTAGTATCTATCCTAATATCCTAATATTCTTTATCTAATATCCTAATATTCCTAGTATCTATTCCTAATATCCTAATATTCCTGTGTATCTATTCTAATATCCTAATATCCTAGTATCTATATCCTAATATTCCTAGTATCTCATTCCTAATATCCTAATATTCCTAGTATCTATTCCTAATATCCTAATATTCCTAGTATCTTATCCTAATATCCTAATATTCCTAATATCTATTCCTAATATCCTAATATTCCTAGTATCCTATATCCATCCTAATATATCTATAATATCCTCCTAATATTCCTAGTATCCATTCCTAATATCATAATATTCCTAGTATCCATTCTTAATATCCTAATATTCTAGTATCTTTCCTAATATTCTAATATTCCTAGTATCTATATCCTAATATTCCTAGTATATATTCCTAATATATATTTATATATCTAATATATTTCCTAGTATCTTATTCTAATATTTTAATATCTATTCCTAATATCAAAATATTCCTAGTATCTATTCATAATATCCTAATATTCATAGTATCTATTTCTAGTAACAATTCCTAATATCCTAATAATACTAGTGTCCATTTTTAATATCCTAATATTCCTAGTATCCATTCCTAATATCGTAATATTCCTAGAATCCATTCCTAATATCGTAATATTCCTGGTATCTATTCCTATTATTCTAATATTCCTGGTATCTATTCCTAAAATTCTAATATTCCTAGTATCTTATACTAATATTTTTAATATCTATTCCTAATATCCTAATATTCCTAGTATTTTATCCTAATATCTTTAATATCTATTCCTAATATCCTAATATTCCTAGAATCCATTCCTAATATCTTAATATTCCTGGTATCGCTTTCTAATATCCTAATATTCTTAGTATCTATTTCTAATATCCTAATATTCCTAGTTTCCTAATATTCTAATATCCTAGTATTCCTAGTATCTATTCCTAATATCTTAATATTATTAGTTTCTATTCCTAATATCCTAATATTCCTAGTATCCATTCCTAATATCCTAATATTTCTAGTATCTATTCCTAATATCCTAATATTCCTAGTATCCATTTCTAATATTCTAATATTCCTAGTATCCATTCCTAATAAACTAATATTCCTAGTATCTATTCCTATTATTCTAATATTCCTGGTATCTATTCCTAATATCCTAATAATCCTAGTATCTATTCCTAATATCCTAATATTCCTAGTATCTATTCCTAATATCCTAATATTCCTATTATCTCATATCCTAGTATATATCCTAATATTCCTAGTATCTATTCCTAATATCCTAATATTCCTAGTATCTATTCCTAATATCCTAATATTCCTAGTATTCTATTCCTAATATCCTAATATTCCTAGTATCTATTCCTAATATCCTAATATTCCTAGTATCTCTATTCCTAATATCCTAATATTCCTAGTATCTATTCCTAATATCCTAATATTCCTAGTATCTATTCCTAATATCCTAATATTCCTAGTATCTTCCTATCCTAATATCCTAATATTCCTTTAATATCTATTCCTAATATCCTAATATTCCTAGTATCTATTCCTAATATCCTAATATTCTAGTATCTATTCCTAATATCCTAATATTCCTAGTATCCATTCCTAATATCCTAATATTCCTAGTATCTATTCCTAATA
Organism: Tachypleus tridentatus; assembly: GCF_004210375.1. Lineage (NCBI taxonomy): Eukaryota > Metazoa > Arthropoda > Merostomata > Xiphosura > Limulidae > Tachypleus > Tachypleus tridentatus. Next base: position 121,918,801 of record NC_134825.1, read on the forward strand.
TCCTAATATTCCTAGTATCTATTCCTAATATTCCTAATATTCCTAGTATCCTATTACCTAATATCCTAATATTCCTAGTATCTATTCCTAATATCTAATATTCCTAGTATCATATCTAATATCCTAATATTCCTAGTATCTATTCCTAATATCCTAATATTCCTAGTATCTATTCCTATATCCTAATATTCTTATATTAATATCCTAATATTCCTATATCTATTCCTAATATTCCTAGTATTCTAATATCCTAATATTCCTAGTATCTATTCCTAATATCCTAATATTCCTAGTATCTATTCCTAATATCCTAATATTCCTAGTATCCATTCCTAATATCCTAATATTCCTAGTATCTATTCCTAATATCCAAATATTCCTAGTATCTATTCCTAATATCCTAATATTCCTAGTATTTATTCCTAATATCCTAATATTCCTAGTATCTATTCCTAATATTCCTAGTATTCCTAATATTCCTATTCCTATTCCTAATATTAATAGTATCTATTCCTAATATCCTAATATTCCTAGTATTCTATTCCTAATATCTATTCCTATTCCTATCCTAATATTCCTAGTATCTATTCCTAATATCCTAATATTCCTAGTATCTATTCCTAATATTCTAATATTCCTAGTATCTATTCCTAGTATCTAATTCCTAGTATATCCTAATATTCCTAGTATCTATTCCTAATATCCTAATATTCCTAGTATCTTATTCCTAATATCCTAATATTCCTAGTATCTATTCCTAATATCCTAATATTCCTAGTATCTATCCTAATATCCTAATATTCCTAATATCCTATCCTAATATTCCTAATATCTATTCCTAATATCCTAATATTCCTAGTATCTATTCTATATTCCTAATATCCTAATATTCCTAGTATCTATAATATCCTAATATTCCTAGTATCTATTCCTAATATCCTAATATTCCTATATTTCCTAATATCCTAATATTCCTATATCTATCCTAATATCCTAATATTCCTAGTATCTATTCCTAATATCCTAATATTCCTAGTATCTATTCCTAATATCCTAATATTTTTCCTAATATCCTATATCCTATAATATCCTAATATTCCTAGTATCTATTCCTAATATATATTTATAATATTCCTAGTATCCTATTCCTAATATCCTAATATTCCTAGTATCTATTCCTAATATCCTAATATTCCTAGTATATTCCTAATATCCTAATATTCCTAGTATCTATTCCTAATATTCTAATATTCCTAGTATCTATTCCTAATATCCTAATATTCCTAGTATCCATTCCTAATATCCTAATATTCCTAGTATCCTAATTCCTATATCCTAATATTCCTAGTATCTATTCCTAATATCCTAATATTCCTAGTATCCTATTCCTAATATCCTAATATTCCTAATATCCTAATATTCCTAGTATCCATTCCTAATATCCTAATATTCCTAGTATCCATTCCTAATATCCTAATATTCCTAGTATCTATTCCTAATATTCCTAATATCCTAATATCCAAATTTCTAATATCCTAATATTCCTAATTCCTAATATCCTAATATTCCTAGTATCTATTCCTAATATCCTAATATTCCTAGTATCCATTCCTAATATCTAATATTCCTAGTATCTATTCCTAATATCCTAATATTCCTAGTATCCATTCTATCTAATATCCTAATATTCCTAGTATCTATATCCTAATATTCCTAATATTCCTAGTATCTATTCCTAATATCCTAATATTCCTAGTATCTATTCCTAATATCCTAATATTCCTAGTATCTATTCCTAATATTCCTAGTATCTATTCCTAATATCCTAATATTCCTAGTATCTATTCCTAATATCCTAATATTCCTAGTATCTATTCCTAATATCCTAATATTCCTAGTATCTATTCCTAATATCTAATATTCCTAGTATTCTAATATCCTAATATCCTAATATTCTAATATCCTAATATTCCTAATATCTATAATATTTCTAGTATCTATTCCTAATATCCTAATATTCCTAGTATCCATTCCTAATATCCTAATATTCCTAGTATCTATTAATATCCTAATATTCCTAGTATCTATTCTTAATATCCTAATATTCCTAGTATCTATTCCTAATATCCTAATATTCCTAGTATCCATTCCTAATATCCTAATATTCCTAGTATCTATTCCTAATATCCTAATATTCCTAGTATCTATTCCTAATATCCTAATATTCCTAGTATCTATTCCTAATATCCTAATATTCCTAGTATCTATTCCTAATATCCTAATATTCCTAGTATCTATTCCTAATATTCCTAATATTCCTAGTATCTATTCCTAATATCCTAATATTCCTAGTATCTTATTTCCTAATATTCCTAATATTCCTAGTATCCATTCCTAATATCCTAATATTCCTAGTATCTATTCCTAATATCCTAATATTCCCTAGTATCTCATTCCTTCCTAATATCCTAATATTCCTAGTATCTTCCTAATATCCTAATATTCCTATCTATTCCTATATTCCTAGTATCTATTCCTAATATCCTAATATTCCTAGTATCCATTCCTAATATCCTAATATTCCTAGTATCTATTCCTAATATCCTAATATTCCTAGTATCCATTCCTAATATATCCTAATATTCCTAGTATCTATTTCTAATATCTTAATATTCCTAGTATATCCTAATATCTTAGTAATATTCCTAATCTTATTCTAATATTAATATTCCTAGTATCTATTCCTAATATCCTAATATTCCTAGTATCTATTCCTAATATCCTAATATTTCTAGTATCTATTCCTAATATCCTAATATTCCTAGTATCCATTCCTAATATCCTAATATATTCCTATCTATCCTAATATCCTAATATCCTAATATTCTTAGTATCCTATATTCTAATAATATCCTAATATTCCTAGTATTCATTTCTCCTAATATTCCTAGTTTCTAATATCCTAATATTCCTAGTATCTATTCCTAATATCTTAATATTATTAGTTTCTATTCCTAATATCCTAATATTCCTACTATCCATTCCTAATATCCTTATATTTCTAGTATCTATTCCTAATATCCAAATATTCCTAGTATCTATTCCTAATATTCTAATATTCCTAGTATTTATTCCTAATATCCTAATATTCCTAGTATCTATTTCTAATATTCCTAGTATCTATTCCTCATATTCCTAGTATCTATTCCTAATATTATAGTATCTATTCCTAATGTTATAGTATCTATTCCTAATATCCTAATATTCCTAGAATTTATTCCTAATATCCTAATATTCCTAGTATCTATTCCTAATATCCTAATATTCCTAGTATCTCTTCCTAATATCCTAATATTCCTAGTATCTGTTACTAATACCCTAATATTCCTAGTATCTTTTCCTAAAATCCTAATACTCTTAGTATCTATTCCTAATATCCTAATATTCCTACTATCAATTCTTAATATTTCTAGTGTCAATTCCTAATATTCCTAGTATCTATTCCTAATATCCTAATATTTTTAGTATCTATTCCTAATATTCCCAGTATCTATTCCTAATATTCCTAGTATCTATTCCTAATATTCCTAGTATCTATTCCTAATATCCTAATATTCCTAGTATCTATTTGTAATATTCCTAGTATCTATTCCTAATATTCTAATATTACTAGTATCCATTCCTAATATCCCAATATTCCTATTATATATTCCTAATATTCCTAGTATCTATTCCTAATATCCTAATATTCCTAGTATCCATTCCTAATATCCTAATATTCCTATTATATATTCCTAATATATATTTATAATATCCTAATATTCCTCGTATCTATTCCTAATATCCAAATATTCCTTGTATCTATTCCTAATATTCTAATATTCCTAGTATTTATTCCTAATATTTCTAGTATCAATTCCTATATACTAATATTCTTCGTATCTATTCCTAATATCCTAATATTCCTAGTATCTATTCCTAATATCCTAATATTCCTAGTATCTATTCCTAATATCCTAATATTCCTAGTATCTATTCCTAATATCCTAATATTCCTAGTATCTATTCCTAGTACCATTCCTAATATCCTAATAATACTAGTGTCTATTCCTAATATCCTAATATTCCTAGTATCCATTCCTAATATCCTAATATTCCTAGTATCCATTCCTAATATCCTAATATTCCTAGTATCCATTCCTAATAACCTAATATTCCTAGTATCTATTCCTAATATCCTAATATTCCTAGTATCCATTCCTAATATCCTAATATTCCTAGTATCCATTCCTAATATCCTAATATTCCTAGTATCTATTCCTAATATCCTAATATTCCTAGTATCTATTCCTAATATCCTAATATTCCTAGTATCTATTCCTAATATCCTAATATTCCTAGTATCTATTCCTAATATACTAATATTCCTAGTATCCATTCCTAATATACCAATATTTCTAGTATCCATTCCTAATATCCCAATATTCCTAGTATCCCTTTCCTAATAACCTAATATTCCTAGTATCTATTCCTAATATCCAAATATTCCTATTATCTATTCTTAATATTCTAATATTCCTGATATCTATTCCTAAAATCCTAATATTCCTAGTATCTTTTACTAATATTTTTAATATCTATTCCTAATAACCTAATATTCCTAGTATCAATTCCTAATATCCTAATATTCCTAGTATCCTAATATTTAGTATATCCTAATATTCTTAGTATTTCTAGTATCTATTCTATATCCTAATATTCCTAGTATTCCTAATATTCTAATATCCTAATATTCCTAGTATCTATTCCTAATATTCTAATATCTTAATATTCCTAGTAATATTCCTAGTCTATTCCTAATATCCTAATATTCCTAGTATCTATTCCTAATATCCCTATTATTCCTAGTATCCATTCCTAATTCCTAATATCCATTCCTAGTATCCTATTCCTAATATCCTAATATTCCTAGTATCTATTCCTAATATCCTAATATTCCTAGTATCTATTCCTAATATTCTAATATTCCTAGTATATATTCCTAATATCCTAATATTCCTAGTATCTATTCCTAATATCCTAATATTCCTAGTATCTATTCCTAATATCCTAATATTCCTAGTATCCATTCCTAATATCCTAATATTCCTAGTATCTATTCCTAATATCCTAATATTCCTAGTATCTCATTTCTAATATCCTAATATTCCTAGTATCCATTCCTAATATCCTAATATTCCTAGTATCTCTTCCTAATATCCTAATATTCCTAGTATCCATTCCTAATATTTCTAATATCCTAGTATTCCTAATATCCTAATATTCCTAATATTCTAATATCCTAATATCCTAGTATTCCTATTCCTAATATCCTAATATTCCTAGTATCTATTCCTAATATCCTAATATTCCTAGTATCTATTCCTAATATCCTAATATTCCTAATATCCTATTCCTAGTGTCCATTCCTAATATTCCTAATATTCCTAGTATCTATTCCTAATATCCTAATATTCTAGTATCCATTCCTAATATCCTAATATTCCTAGTATCCATTCCTAATATCCTAATATTCCTAGTATCTATTCCTAATATCCTAATATTCCTAGTATCTCATTCCTAATATATCCTAATATTTTAGTATCTATTCCTAATATCCTAATATTCCTAGTATCTATTCCTAATATTCTAATATTCCTAGTATCTATTCCTAATATTCCTAGTATCTATTCCTAATATTCCTAGTATCTATTCCTAATATTCCTAGTATCTATTCCTAATATCCTAATATTCCTAGTATTCATTCCTAATATCCTAATATTCCTAGTATCTATTCCTAATATCCTAATATTCCTAGTATTATTTCTAATATCCTAATATTCCTAGTATCTATCCTATCCTAATATTCCTAGTATCTTTTCATTCCTAATATTCCTAATATCTATAGTATTCCTATTCCTATCCTATTATTCCTAATATCCTAATATTCCTAGTATCTATTCCTAATATCCTAATATTCCTAGTATATATTCCTAATATCCTAATATTTTAGTATATATTCCTAGTATCCTAATATTCCTAATATCCTATTCCTAATATCCTATATTCCTAGTATTCATTCCTAATATCCTAATATTCCTAGTATCTATTCCTAATATCCTAATATTCCTAGTATCCATAATATTCCTAATCTTCCTAGTATCTATTCCTAATATCCTAATACTTCCTAGTATATATTCTATTCCTAATATCCTAATATTCCTAGTATCTATTCCTAATATCCTAATATTCCTAGTATCCATATCCTAATATCCTAGTATTCCTATATCTATTCCTAATATCCTAATATTTTTTGTATCCATTTATAATATCCTAATATTCCTAGTATCTATTCCTAATATCCTAATATTCTAGTATCTATTCCTAATATCCTAATATTCCTAGTATCTATTTCTATATCCTAATATTCCTAGTATCCATTCCTAGTATCCTAATATTCTAATCTATCCTAATATTCCTAGTATTCATTTCTACTAAATATTAATATCTATTCTAATATCCTAATATTCCTAGTATCCATTCCACAACCTAATATTCCTAGTATCCTATCATATTCCTAGTATTTTTAATATTCCTAATATCCTAATATTCTAGTAGTATTCCATATCCTAATATTCCTAGTAATATTCCTTATCGTATATTCCTAGTATCTATTCCTAATATCCTAATATATTCTATATATATTCCTAGTATCTATTCCTAATATCCTAATATTCCTAGTATCTATTCCTAATATCTTAATATTCCTAGTATCCATTTCTAATATCCTAATATTCCTAGTATCTATTTCTAATATCCTAATATTCCTAGTTTATAATATTCTAATATCCTAATATTCCTAGTATCTATTCCTAATATTCTAATATTATTAGTATCTATTCCTAATATCCTAATATTCCTAGTATCTATTCCTAATATCCTAATATTTCTAGTATCTATTCCTAATATCCTAATATTCTTAGTATCTATTCCTAATATCCTAATATTCCTAGTATCCTATTCCTAATATCCTAATATTCCTAGTATCTATTCCTAATATCCAAATATTCCTAGTATCTATTCCTAATATCCTAATATTCCTAGTATCCATTCCTAATATCCTAATATTCCTAGTATCCATTTAACCTAATATCCTAGTAATATTCCTAGTATCTATTCCTAATATCTCTAATATTCCTAGTATCTATTCCTAATATCCTAATATTCCTAGTATCACTTATACTAATATCCTAGTATCTATTCCTAATATCCTAATATTCCTAGTATCTATTCCTAAATATCCTAATATTCCTAGTATCTATTCCTAATATCTCCATATCTAATATTCCTAGTATTCTATTCCTAATATCCTAATATTCCTAGTAATTCTCCTAATATCCTAATATTCCTAGTATCTATTCCTAATATCCTAATATTCTTAGTATCTATTCCTAATATCCTAATATTCCTAGTATCATTCCTTAATATTATCTATTCCTGTCATATCCTAATATTCCTAGTATATACTAATATTCTAGTATATTCCTAATATCCTAATATTCCTATCTATTCCTAATATTCCTAGTATCTTATTCTAATATTCCTTAATCTATTATTCCTAATATCTTAATATTCCTAGTATCCATTCCTATATCCTAATATTCCTAGTATCCATTCCTAATATCCTAATATTCCTATATATCTATTCCTAATATCCCTAATATTCCTAGTATCCATTTTCTAATATCCTAATATTCCTAATATATATTCATAATATCCTAGTATTCCTAGTATCTATTCCTAATATCCTAATATTCCTAGTATCCATTCCTAATATTTCTAGTATCTATTCCCTAATATCCTAATATTCCTAGTATCTTATTCCTAATATCCTAATATTCTTAGTATCTTATCCTAATATCCTAATATTCTCTAGTATCTCTATTCCTAATATCCATTCCTATTCCTAGTATCCTATTCCTAATATCCTAATATTCCTAGTATCTATTCTATAATATCCTAATATTCCTAGTATATATTCATAATATCCTAGTATTCCTAGTATCTCATCCTAATATCCTAATATTCTAGTAT
>NC_134825.1:121927433-122021069 GCF_004210375.1 Tachypleus tridentatus
ATATCCCTATATTTCTAGTATCTATTCCTAATATCCAAATATTCCTAGTATGTATTGCTAATATTCTAATATTCCTGGTATTTATTCCTAATATCCTAATATTCCTAGTATCTATTTCTAATATTCCAAGTATCTATTCCTCATATTCCTAGTATCTATTCCTAATGTTATAGTATCTATTCCTAATATCCTAATATTCCTAGAATTTATTCCTAATATCCTAATATTCCTAGTATCTATTCCTAATATCCTAATATTCCTAGTATCTCTTCTTAATATCCTAATATTCCTAGTATTTGTTACTAATACCCTAATAATCCTAGTATCTTTTCCTAAAATCCTAATACTCTTAGTATCTATTCCTAATATCCTAATATTCCTACTATCAATTCTTAATATTTCTAGTGTCAATTCCTAATATTCCTAGTATCTATTCCTAATATCCTAATATTTTGTATATTCTATTCCTTAATATTCCTAGTATCTATTCCTAATATTCCTAGTATCTATTCCTAATATTTAGTATCTATTCCTAATATCCTAATATTCCTAGTATCTATTTGTATTATTCCTAGTATCTATTCCTAATATTCTAATATTCCTAGTATCCATTCCTAATATCCCAATATTCCTATTATATATCCCTAATATTCCTAGTATCTATTCCTAATATCCTAATATTCCTAGTATCCATTCCTAATATCCTAATATTCCTATTATATATTCCTAATATATATTTATAATATCCTAATATTCCTCGTATCTATTCCTAATATCCAAATATTCCTTGTATCTATTCCTAATATTCTAATATTCCTAGTATTTATTCCTAATATTTCTAGTATCAATTCCTATATACTAATATTCTTCGTATCTATTCCTAATATCCTAATATTCCTAGTATCTATTCCTAATATCCTAATATTATTAGTATCCATTCCTACTAACCTAATATTCCTAGTATCTCTTCCTAATATCCAAATATTCCTAGTATCTATTCATAATATCCTAATATTCATAGTATCTATTCCTAGTACCATTCCTAATATCCTAATAATACTAGTGTCCATTCCTAATATCCTAATATTCCTAGTATCCATTCCAAATATCGTAATATTCCTAGAATCCATTCCTAATATCCTCATATTCCTAGTATCCATTCCGAATAACCTAATATTCCTAGTATCTATTCCTAATATCGTAATATTCCTAGAATCCATTCCTAATATCCTCATATTCCTAGTATCCATTCCGAGTAACCTAATATTCCTAGTATCAATTCCTAATATCCTAATATTCCTAGTATCTATTCCTAATATTCTAATATTCCTAGTATCTATTCCTAATATCCTAATATTCCTAGTATCTATTCCTAATATACTAATATTCCTAGTATCCATTCCTAATATACTAATATTTCTAGTATCCATTCTAATAACCTAATATTCCTAGTATCCTTTCCTAATAAACTAATATTCCTAGTATCTATTCCTAATATCCAAATATTCCTATTATCTATTCTTAATATTCTAATATTCCTGATATCTATTCCTAAAATCCTAATATTCCTAGTATCTTTTACTAATATTTTTAATATCTATTCCTAATAACCTAATATTCCTAGTATCAATTCCTAATATCCTAATATTCCTGGTATCGCCTTTTAATATCCTATTATTCTTAGTATCTATTTATAATATCGTTAATATTCCTAGTTTCCTAATATTCTAATATCCTAGTATTCCAAGTATCTATTCCTAATATCTTAATATTACTAGTTTCTATTCCTAATATCCTAATATTCCTAGTATCTATTCCTAATATCCTATTATTCCTAGTATCCATTCCTAAAATCCTAATATTCCTGGTATCCATTCCTAATATCCTAATATTTCTAGTATCTATTCCTAATATCCAAATATTCCTAGTATCTATTGCTAATATTCTAATATTCCTGGTATATATTCCTAATATCCTAATATTCCTAGTATCTATTCCTAATATCCTAATATTCCTAGTATCTATTCCTAATATCCAAATATTCCTAGTATCTATTCCTAATATCCTAATATTCCTAGTATCCATTTGTAATATCCTAATAATCCTAGAGTCCATTCCTGATATCCTAATATTCCTAGTATCCATTTCTAATATTCTAATATTCCTAGTATCCATTCCTAATATCCTAATATTCCTGGTATCGCCTTGTAATATCCTATTATTCTTAGTATCTATTTATAATATCGTTAATATTCCTATTTTCCTAATATTCTAATATCCTAGTATTCCTAGTAACTATTCCTAACATCCTAATATTCCTAGTATCTATTCCTAATATTTTAATATTACTAGTATCTCTTCCTAATATCCTAATATTCCTAATATCCTAATGATCCTAGTGTCCATTCCTAAGATCCTAATATTCCTAGTATCCATTCCTACTATCCTAATATTCCTAGTATCCATTCCTAATATCCTAATGATCTTAGTGTTCATTCCTAATATCCTAATATTCCTAGTATCCATTCCTAATATCCTAATAATCCTAGTATCCATTCCTAATATCCTAATATTTTTAGTATCTATTCCTAATATCCTAATAATCCTAGTATCTATTCCTAATATTATAATATTCCTAGTATCTATTTCTAATATTCCTAGTATCTATTCCTCATATTCCTAGTATCTATTCCTACTATTCCTAGTATCTATTCCTAATGTTATAGTATCTATTCCTAATACCCTAATAATCCTAGTATCTTTTCCTAAAATCCTAATACTCTTAGTATCTATTCCTAATATCCTAATATTCCTACTATCAATTCTTAATATTTCTAGTGTCAATTCCTAATATTCCTAGTATCTATTCCTAATATCCTAATATTTTTAGTATCTATTCCTAATATTCCTAGTATCTATTCCTAATATTCCTAGTATCTATTCCTAATATCCTAATATTCCTAGTATCTATTTGTAATATTCCTAGTATCTATTCCTAATATTCCTAGTATCTATTCCTAATATCCTAATATTCCTAGTATCCATTCCTAATATCCCAATATTCCTATTATATATTCCTATTATTCCTAGTATCTATTCCTAATATTCCTAGTATCTATTCCTAATATCCTAATATTCCTAGTATCCATTCCTAATATCCTAATATTCCTATTATATATTCCTAATATATATTTATAATATCCTAATATTCCTCGTATCTATTCCTAATATCCAAATATTCCTTGTATCTATTCCTAATATTCTAATATTCCTAGTATTTATTCCTAATATTTCTAGTATCAATTCCTGTATACTAATATTCCTAGTATCTATTCCTAATATCCTAATATTCCTAGTATCTATTCCTAATATCCTAATATTCCTAGTATCCATTCCTAATAACCTAATATTCCTAGTATCTATTCCTAGTAACCATTCCTAATATCCTAATAATACTAGTGTCCATTCCTAATATCCTAATATTCCTAGTATCCATTCCAAATATCGTAATATTCCTAGAATCCATTCCTAATATCCTCATATTCCTAGTATCCATTCCGAATAACCTAATATTCCTAGTATCTATTCCTAATATCGAAATATTCCTAGAATCCATTCCTAATATCCTCATATTCCTAGTATCCATTCCGAGTAACCTAATATTCCCAGTATCAATTCCTAATATCCTAATATTCCTAGTATCTATTCCTAATATTCTAATATTCCTAGTATCTATTCCTAATATCCTAATATTCCTAGTATCTATTCCTAATATACTAATATTCCTAGTATCCATTCCTAATATACTAATATTTCTAGTATCCATTCCTAATAACCTAATATTCCTAGTATCCCTTCCTAATAACCTAATATTCCTAGTATCTATTCCTAATATCCAAATATTCCTATTATCTATTCTTAATATTCTAATATTCCTGATATCTATGCCTAAAATCCTAATATTCCTAGTATCTTTTACTAATATTTTTAATATCTATTCCTATTATTCTAATATTTCTAGTATCAATTCCTAATATCCTAATATTTCTAGTATCAATTACTAATATCTCTAGTATCTATTCTTAATATCCTAATATTTCTAGTATCTATTCTTAGTATCCTAATATTCCTAGTATCCTAATGTTCCTAGTATCCTAATGTTCCTAGTATCTATGTCTAATATTCCTATTATCTATTCTTATATCCTAATATTCCTAGTATCCTAATATTTCTAGTATCTATTCCTAATATCCTAATATTCCTAGTATCTATTCATAATATTCCTAGTATCTATTCCTAATATTTTTATTATCTATTCCTAATATCCTAATATTCCTAGTATCCTAATATTCCTAGTATCTATTCCTAATATCCTAATATTCCTAGTATCTATTCCTAATATCCTAATATTCCTAGTATCTATTCCTAATATTCCTAGTATCTATTCCTAATATTCCTAGTATCTATTCCTAATATTCCTAGTATCTATTCCTAATATCTTAATATTCCTAGTATCCATTCCTAATATCCTAATATTCCTAGTATCTATTCCTAATACCCTAGTATTCCTGGTATCTCTTTCTAATATCCTAATATTCCTAATATATATTCATAATATCCTAGTATTCCTAGTATCTCTTCCTAATATCCTAATATTCCTAGTATCCATTCCTAATATTTCTAGTATCAATTCCTAATATCCTAATATTCCTGGTATCTTATCCAAATATCCTAATATTCCTAGTATCCATTCCTAATATTTCTAGTATCAATTCCTAATATCCTAATATTCCTGGTATCTTATCCTAATATTCTAATATTTTTAATATCTATTCCTAATATCCTAATATTCCTAGTATCCATTCCTAATATCCTAATATTCCTGGTATCGCTTTCTAATATCGTAATATTCCTAATATATATTCATAATATCCTAGTATTCCTAGTATCTCATCCTAATATCCTAATATTTCTTGTATCCATTCCTAATATCGTAATATTCCTAGTGTCTTTTCCTAATATCCTAATATTCCTAGTATTCATTCCTAATATCCTAAAATTCCTAGTATTCATTCCTAATATCCTAAAATTCCTGGTATCTATTCCTAATATCGTAATATTCCTAGTATCTATTCCTATTATCCTAATATTCCCAGGATCTATTCCTAGTATCTAATCCTAATATTCATAGTATCTTTTCCTAATATCCTAATATTCATAGTATTCATTCATAATATCGTAATATTCCTAGTATCTATTCCTAATATTCCTAGTATCTATTTCTAATATTCCAATATTCCTGACATCTATTCCTAATATTCCTGGTATCTTTTCCTAATATTCCTAGTATCTATTCCTAATATTCCTATTATCTATTCCTAATATCCTAATATTCCTAGTATCTTATCCTGATATCCTAATGTTTTTAATATATATTCCTGATATCCTAATATTTTTAATATATATTCCTGATATCGTAATGTTTTAATATATATTCCTGATATCCTAATATTCCTAGTATCTTATCCTAATATCCTAATATTTTTAATATCTATTCCTAATATCCTAATATTCCTAGTATACATTCCTAATACCCTAATATTCCTGGTATCGCTTTCTAATATCCTAAAACTTTTAGTATTCATTCCTAATATCCTAAAATTCCTAGTATCCATTCCTAATATCGTAATATTCCTAGTATCTATTCCTATTATCCTAATATTCCCAGGATCTATTCCTAGTATCTCTTCCTAATATCCTAATATTTTTTGTATCCATTCCTAATATCCTAATATTCCTAGTGTCTTTTCCTAATATCCTAATATTCCTAGTATCCATTTCTAATATCCTAATATTCCTAGTATTCATTTCTAATATCCTAAAATTCCTAGTATCCATTCCTAGTATCCATTTCTAATATCCTAATATTCCTAGTATTCATTTCTAATATCCTAAAATTCCTAGTATCCTTTCCTAATATCCATTTCTATTATCCTAATATTCCTAGTATTCATTTCTAATATCCTAAAATTCCTAGTATCCATTTTTAATATCCTAATATTCCTATATATATTTCTAGTATCTCTTCCTAATATCCTAATATTCTTAATATATATTTCTAGTATCTCTTCCTAATATCCTAATATTCCTAGTATATATTTCTAGTATCTCTTCCTAATATCCTAATATTCCTAGTATATATTTCTAGTATCTCTTCCTAATATCTTAATATTCCTAGTATCCATTCCTAATATCCTAATATTCCTAGTATCCATTCCTAATATCCTAATATTCCTAGTATCTATTCCTAATATCCTAGTATTCCTGGTATCACTTTCTAATATCCTAATATTCCTAATATATATTCATAATATCCTAGTATTCCTAGTATCTCTTCCTAATATCCTAATATTCCTAGTATCCATTCCTAATATTTCTAGTATCAATTCCTAATATCCTAATATTCCTGGTATCTTATCCTAATATCCTAATATTTTTAATATCTATTCCTAATATCCTAATATTCCTAGTATCCATTCCTAATATCCTAATATTCCTGGTATCTTATCCTAATATTCTAATATTTTTAATATCTATTTCTAGTATCTCTTCCTAATATCCTAATATTCCTAGTATATATTTCTAGTGTTCTCTTCCTAATATCCTAATATTCCTAGTATATATTTCTAGTATCTCTTCCTAATATCCTAATATTCCTAGTATATATTTCTAGTATCTCTTCCTAATATCCTAATATTCCTAGTATCTATTCCTAATATTCCTAGTATCTATTCCTTATATTTTATTATCTATTCCTAATATCCTAATATTCCTAGTATCTATTCTTAATATTCCCAGTATCTATTCCTAATATCTTAATATTCCTTGTATCCATTCCTAATATCCTAATATTCCTAGTATCTATTCCTAATATCCTAGTATTACTGGTATCTCTTTCTAATATCCTAATATTCCTAATATATATTCATAATATCCCAGTATTCCTAGTATCTCTCCCTAATATCCTAATATTCCTAGTATCCATTCCTAATATTTCTAGTATCAATTCCTAATATCCTAATATTCCTAGTATCCATTCCTAATATCCTAATATTTCTGGTATCTTATCCTAATATCCTAATATTTTTAATATCTATTCCTAATATCCTAATATTCCTAGTATCCATTCCTAATATCCTAATATTCCTGGTATCGCTTTCTAATATCGTAATATTCCTAATATATATTCATAATATCCTAGTATTCCTAGTATCTCATCCTAATATCCTAATATTTCTTGTATCCATTCCTAATATCGTAATATTCCTAGTGTCTTTTCCTAATATCCTAATATTCCTAGTATTCATTCCTAATATCTTAAAATTCCTAGTATCCATTCCTAATATCGTAATATTCCTAGTATCTATTTCTATTATCCTTATATTCCCAGGATCTATTCCTAGTATCTATTCCTAATATTCATAGTATCTTTTCCTAATATCCTAATATTCCTAGTATTCATTCCTAATATCCTAATATTCCTAGTATCTATTCCTAATATTCCTAGTATCTATTCCTAATATTCCTAGTATTTATTTCTAATATTCCAATATTCCTGACATCTATTCCTAATATTCCTGGCATCTATTCCTAATATTCCTAGTATCTATTCCTAATATTCCTATTATCTATTCCTAATATCCTAATATTCCTAGTATACATTCCTAATATCCTAATATTCCTGGTATCGCTTTCTAATATCGTAATATTCCTAATATATATTCATAATATCCTAGTATTCCTAGTATCTCATCCTAATATCCTAATATTTCTTGTATCCATTCCTAATATCGTAATATTCCTAGTGTCTTTTCCTAATATCCTAATATTCCTAGTATTCATTCCTAATATCCTAAAATTCCTAGTATTCATTCCTAATATCCTAAAATTCCTGGTATCTATTCCTAATATCGTAATATTCCTAGTATCTATTCCTATTATCCTAATATTCCCAGGATCTATTCCTAGTATCTATTCCTAATATTCATAGTATCTTTTCCTAATATCCTAATATTCATAGTATTCATTCATAATATCCTAATATTCCTAGTATCTATTCCTAATATTCCTAGTATCTATTTCTAATATTCCAATATTCCTGACATCTATTCCTAATATTCCTAGTATCTATTCCTAATATTCCTATTATCTATTCCTAATATCCTAATATTCCTAGTATCTTATCCTGATATCCTAATATTTTTAATATATATTCCTGATATCCTAATATTTTTAATATATATTCCTGATATCGTAATGTTTTAATATATATTCCTGATATCCTAATATTCCTAGTATCTTATCCTAATATCCTCAATATTTTAATATCTATTCCTAATATCCTAATATTCCTAGTATACATTCCTAATACCCTAATATTCCTGGTATCGCTTTCTAATATCCTAAAATTTTTAGTATTCATTCCTAATATCCTAAAATTCCTAGTATCCATTCCTAATATCGTAATATTCCTAGTATCTATTCCTATTATCCTAATATTCCCAGGATCTATTCCTAGTATCTCTTCCTAATATCCTAATATTTTTTGTATCCATTCCTAATATCCTAATATTCCTAGTGTCTTTTCCTAATATCCTAATATTCCTAGTATCCATTTCTAATATCCTAATATTCCTAGTATTCATTTCTAATATCCTAAAATTCCTAGTATCCATTTCTAATATCCTAATATTCCTAGTATTCATTTCTAATATCCTAAAATTCCTAGTATCCATTTTTAATATCCTAATATTCCTATATATATTTCTAGTATCTCTTCCTAATATCCTAATATTCTTAATATATATTTCTAGTATCTCTTCCTAATATCCTAATATTCCTAGTATATATTTCTAGTATCTCTTCCTAATATCCTAATATTCCTAGTATATATTTCTAGTATCTCTTCCTAATATCTTAATATTCCTAGTATCCATTCCTAATATCCTAATATTCCTAGTATCCATTCCTAATATCCTAATATTCCTAGTATCTATTCCTAATATCCTAGTATTCCTGGTATCACTTTCTAATATCCTAATATTCCTAATATATATTCATAATATCCTAGTATTCCTAGTATCTCTTCCTAATATCCTAATATTCCTAGTATCCATTCCTAATATTTCTAGTATCAATTCCTAATATCCTAATATTCCTGGTATCTTATCCTAATATCCTAATATTTTTAATATCTATTCCTAATATCCTAATATTCCTAGTATCCATTCCTAATATCCTAATATTCCTGGTATCTTATCCTAATATTCTAATATTTTTAATATCTATTTCTAGTATCTCTTCCTAATATCCTAATATTCCTAGTATATATTTCTAGTATCTCTTCCTAATATCCTAATATTCCTAGTATATATTTCTAGTATCTCTTCCTAATATCCTAATATTCCTAGTATATATTTCTAGTATCTCTTCCTAATATCCTAATATTCCTAGTATCTATTCCTAATATTCCTAGTATCTATTCCTTATATTTTTATTATCTATTCCTAATATCCTAATATTCCTAGTATCTATTCTTAATATTCCCAGTATCTATTCCTAATATCTTAATATTCCTTGTATCCATTCCTAATATCCTAATATTCCTAGTATCTATTCCTAATATCCTAGTATTACTGGTATCTCTTTCTAATATCCTAATATTCCTAATATATATTCATAATATCCCAGTATTCCTAGTATCTCTCCCTAATATCCTAATATTCCTAGTATCCATTCCTAATATTTCTAGTATCAATTCCTAATATCCTAATATTCCTAGTATCCATTCCTAATATCCTAATATTCCTGGTATCTTATCCTAATATCCTAATATTTTTAATATCTATTCCTAATATCCTAATATTCCTAGTATCCATTCCTAATATCCTAATATTTTTAATATCTATTCCTAATATCCTAATATTCCTAGTATCCATTCCTAATATCCTAATATTCCTGGTATCGCTTTCTAATATCGTAATATTCCTAATATATATTCATAATATCCTAGTATTCCTAGTATCTCATCCTAATATCCTAATATTTCTTGTATCCATTCCTAATATCGTAATATTCCTAGTGTCTTTTCCTAATATCCTAATATTCCTAGTATTCATTCCTAATATCTTAAAATTCCTAGTATCCATTCCTAATATCGTAATATTCCTAGTATCTATTTCTATTATCCTTATATTCCCAGGATCTATTCCTAGTATCTATTCCTAATATTCATAGTATCTTTTCCTAATATCCTAATATTCCTAGTATTCATTCCTAATATCCTAATATTCCTAGTATCTATTCCTAATATTCCTAGTATCTATTCCTAATATTCCTAGTATTTATTTCTAATATTCCAATATTCCTGACATCTATTCCTAATATTCCTGGTATCTATTCCTAATATTCCTAGTATCTATTCCTAGTATTCCTATTATCTATTCCTAATATCCTAATATTACTAGTATCTTATCCTGATATCCTAATATTTTTAATATATATTCCTGATATCCTAATATTCCTAGTATCTTATCCTAATATCCTAATATTTTTAATATATATTCCTGATATCCTAATATTCCTAGTATCTTATCCTAATATCCTAATATTTTTAATATCTATTCCTAATATCCTAATATTCCTAGTATACATTCCTAATATCCTAATATTCCTAGTATACATTCCTAATATCCTAATATTCCTAGTATCGCTTTCTAATATCCTAAAATTCCTAGTATCATTCCAAATATCCTAATATTTCTTGTATCCATTCCTAATATCCTAATATTCCTAGTGTCTTTTCCTAATATCCTAATATTCCTAGTATCCATTTCTAATATCCTAATATTCCTAGTATTCATTTCTAATATCCTAAAATTCCTAGTATTCATTCCTAATATCCATTTCTAATATCCTAATATTCCTAGTATTCATTTCTAATATCCTAAAATTCCTAGTATCCATTTTTAATATCCTAATATTCCTATATATATTTCTAGTATCTCTTCCTAATATTCTAATATTCCTAATATATATTTCTAGTATCTCTTCCTAATATCCTAATATTCCTAGTATATATTTCTAGTATCTCTTCCTAATATCCTAATATTCCTAGTATATATTTCTAGTATCTCTTCCTAATATCCTAATATTCCTAGTATATATTTCTAGTATCTTATCCTAATATCCTAATATTTTTAATATCTATTCCTAATATCCTAATATTCCTAGTATACATTCCTAATATCCTAATATTCCTAGTATACATTCCTAATATCCTAATATTCCTAGTATCGCTTTCTAATATCCTAAAATTCCTAGTATCATTCCTAATATCCTAATATTTCTTGTATCCATTCCTAATATCATAATATTCCTAGTGTCTTTTCCTAATATCCTAATATTCCTAGTATCCATTTCTAATATCCTAATATTCCTAGTATTCATTTCTAATATCCTAAAATTCCTAGTATTCATTCCTAATATCCATTTCTAATATCCTAATATTCCTAGTTTTCATTTCTAATATCCTAAAATTCCTAGTATCCATTTTTAATATCCTAATATTCCTATATATATTTCTAGTATCTCTTCCTAATATTCTAATATTCCTAATATATATTTCTAGTATCTCTTCCTAATATCCTAATATTCCTAGTATATATTTCTAGTATCTCTTCCTAATATCCTAATATTCCTAGTATATATTTCTAGTATCTCTTCCTAATATCCTAATATTCCTAGTATATATTTCTAGTATCTTATCCTAATATCCTAATATTTTTAATATCTATTCCTAATATCCTAATATTCCTAGTATACATTCCTAATATCCTAATATTCCTAGTATACATTCCTAATATCCTAATATTCCTAGTATCGCTTTCTAATATCCTAAAATTCCTAGTATCATTCCTAATATCCTAATATTTCTTGTATCCATTCCTAATATCATAATATTCCTAGTGTCTTTTCCTAATATCCTAATATTCCTAGTATCCATTTCTAATATCCTAATATTCCTAGTATTCATTTCTAATATCCTAATATTCCTAGTATTCATTTCTAATATCCTAAAATTCCTAGTATTCATTCCTAATATCCATTTCTAATATCCTAATATTCCTAGTATTCATTTCTAATATCCTAAAATTCCTAGTATCCATTTTTAATATCCTAATATTCCTATATATATTTCTAGTATCTCTTCCTAATATTCTAATATTCCTAATATATATTTCTAGTATCTCTTCCTAATATCCTAATATTCCTAGTATATATTTCTAGTATCTCTTCCTAATATCCTAATATTCCTAGTATATATTTCTAGTATCTCTTCCTAATATCCTAATATTCCTAGTATATATTTCTAGTATCTCTTCCTAATATCCTAATATTCCTAGTATCTATTCCTAATATCCTAATATTCCTAGTATCTATTCCTAATATCCAAATATTCCTAGTATCTATTCGTAATATCCAAATATTCCTAGTATTCATTCCTAATATCCTAATATTCCTAGTATCCATTCCTAATATTCCTAGTATCTATTCCTATTATCTTAATATTCTAGTGTCTATTCCTATTATCCTAATATTCCTAGTATCTATTCCTAAAATCCTAATATTCCTAGTATCTTATCCTAATATTTTTAATATCTATTTCTATTATTCTAATATTTCTAGTATCAATTCCTAATATTCTAATATTTCTAGTATTAATTCCTAATATCCTAATATTTCTAGTATCTATTCTTGATATTCTAATATTTCTAGTATCTATTCTTAGTATCCTAATATTCCTAGTATCCTAATGTTCCTAGTATCTATGCCTAATATTCCTATTATCTATTCTTATATCCTAATATTCCTAGTATCCTAATATTCCTAGTATCTATTCCTAATATCCTAATATTCCTAGTATCTATTCCTAATATCCTAATATTCCTAGTATCCTAATATTCCTGGTATCTATTCCTAATATCCTAATATTCCTAGTATCTATTCCTAATATTCCTATTATCTATTCCTAATATCCTAATATTCCTAGTATCTATTCCTAATATTCCTATTATCTATTCCTAATATTCCTATTATCTATTCCTAGTATCCTAATATTCCTAGTATCTATTCCTAATATCCTAATATTCCTAGTATCTTATCCTAATATTTTTAATATCTATTCCTAGTATCCTAATATTCCTAGTATACATTCCTAATATCCTAATATTCATGGTATCACTTTCTAATATCCTAATATTCCTAGTATCTCTTCCTAATATCCTAATATTCCTAGTATCTCTTCCTAATATCCTAATATTCCTAGTATCTCTTCCTAATATCCTAATATTCCTAGTATTCATTCCTAATATCCTAAAATTCCTAGTCTTCATTCCTAATATCCTAATATTCCTAGTATCTATTCCTAATATCCTAATATTCCTAGTATTCGTTTCTAATATCCTAAAATTCCTGGTCTTCGTTCCTAATATCCTAATATTCCTAGTATCTATTCCTAATATCCTAATATTCCTAGTATCCATTCTTGATATTCCTGGTATCCATTCTTAATATTCCTAGTATCTATACCTAATATCCTAATATTCCTTGTATCCATTCCTAATATTCCTTGTATTTATTCCCAATATCCTAATATTCCTAGTATTTGTTCTAATATCCTATTATTCCTGGTATTTGTTCTAATATCCTAATATTCCTGGTATCTGTTCTAATATCCTAATATTCCTGGTATCTGTTCTAATATCCTGTGTTCTGGTATCTGTTCCTGTGTCCTGTGTTCTGGTGTCTGTTCTAATATCTTAATATTCTTATTATTTGTTCCTAATATCTTGTGTTCTTGTTATTTGTTCCTAATATCCTGTATTCTTATTATCTGTTCCTAATGTCCTAATATTCCTAGTATCTGTTCCTAATATCCTGTGTTCTGGTATCTGTTCCTAATATCCTTAATATCTGTTCCTGTATCTTGTGTTCCTGTTATCTGTTCTAATATCCTAATATTCCTACTATCTTTTCCTAATATCCTAATATTCCTAGTATCTATTCCTGATATTTCTAGTATCTATTCCTGATATTCCTATTATCTATTCCTAATATTCCTTTTATATATTCATAATATTCCTTTTATATATTCCTAATATTTCTGGTATTTTTTTGTAATATCCTATTATTCCTAGTATCTATTCCTGATATTCCTAGTATCTATTCCTAATATTCCTAGTATCTATTCCTAATATTCCTTTTATATATTCATAATATTCCTTTTATATATTCCTAATATTTCTGGTATTTTTTTGTAATATCCTATTATTCCTAGTATCTATTCCTGATATTCCTAGTATCTATTCCTAATATTCCTTTTATATATTCCTAATATTTCTGGTATCTATTCCTAATATCCTATTATTCCTAGTATATATTCATAATATCCTAATATTTCCTATATCTATTCCTAATATCCTAATATTCCTAGTATCTATTCCTAATGTAAGTTTTTATCCATTCTTGAACAAATAATTATGTATGACAAGCCACCATTACAAATAATTATTTTGTAGAGTTGGCGTCACATTTTTAGAGTTCATGACAATTGATTTCAATAGAATGCTCTTACCACTAATAGCAGCAGCACCACTGTATTGACATCACATACTTGATTTTAGAATATTGGTAAGGCTTAAAGGGATGCTAGTCTACTCTTCTAAAATATCTGCTTTTATTGAAATCCTAGCACCTGGAGTCTTTTGAATTGATATAACATTTCCATAATTGTTCCATTCATGTTTGTAAGAATTTAAGTAAGATAAACGGATTGGTCACTCGTTATGTTTCTTTCAAGAAAGTGTGGATAATGAGGAGGACATTATCATCCGATATATTGGATTTAGAGACAATTAAATAAGAATATAGCTGTTGAATGTGGTCTTTATAATTTGTAATATTAAAGTATTCTATTGTAAAAATTAGTGGTCGATGTGTCTACTGAATTTTATTTCTGCCCACACCACACACCCGCCTTCACTATGTGTAATTATCGAGTTGAATCTGATGTCAAATATTCCCCTCACTGAAGCCTACGCTTGTAACGGGAATAACAATTTCTTCTCTGATATAAAATTTTCCCCTCACTGAAGCCTGCGCTTATAAAGTGAATCACAACTTCTCTGATATTAAATTTCCTCATTACTGGAGTCTACGCTTCTAACGTTAAGTACAACTCCTCTGAAAAACAATGTTATTCTATCTGTGTTATTTACACAATTGCAAACAAGCTGTTTCGTACTTCTTTGTGAACATTATGCATCTCATTGAGTGTTTAAAATAGAAACAATTTTATGAACTCTGAGAACGAACTCTGGATCGAATAGCAGTTGTGATCCTATTGTTTGGTTCCAGAACTCCTGTCCTATAGCTGAAGAGAGTTAGGATCATCAATGAACAGTCTCCTGTTGTTTGTTGTGGGCAGTGGGTTGTCTTTTCTATGTGTTCGAAAACTTATTATTAGTTTGGAAACAGTTTTAATTTCTACATGATCTATTCAAATCGTAACTGCCAGCTGAAACATCTAAAGCTCTTTCTTCTATAAAGTCCAGCTATAAAGCGAGAGTGTATATCGTTTAGACTGTGTTGTTTGTTATATATCTATTTATGTTTGTGTTTGTGTGTGTATATACACAAACATTAAAAAGAATTTTCTATATATTTCATTGTTACCCCTAGTTCTCACCTTAAATTTATAGAGGATAAATGTTTATAAATAGCTACCAAATTCGTTAAGGATATCCTAAGAAGTAAAACCCCAACCTCAATAGTTCTTGCGTAGTTCATACATTCCTAACATACTCTCTTTATATTGAAGTTTTACTGAAGTAGAATATAGAAAGTTAATCTTTCCGTAATGGTATACTGAGTAAAATTATAATTTTAAAATTAACTACTCTAAACTAAAATGAAGATATCAAGTACATAAAACTTTTAAATTGAAGCCAACTCTTATGAATCACATAGTCATCATTTTTTCTCCTAAACTTTCTTAAATACACTGTCTCCACAACATCCAAAACACAACGCCCAATTAAAAAAATTAAAAGTCTCTTAGCTGAAGATTACTCCCACCCTGTCAACATTTATATTTGTGTCCCCAAGTCTCACTATTCTCACTGTTAGGTATGATGAAAGAAGATACATCAATATTTCCAATTCTCTTTATAATCTTAAACACTTCAATCAGAACCCTTAATCTTCCCCTTTCAGAAGAAAACAATTGGATATATTTCAGCTTTTCCTCTTATGACAATCCCTCAATTCAGACATCATTTTCGTGAACCTCGTCTGAAACTCTTCCAACAATTCGATGTCTTTCTTAAAGCAAGAAGCCCAAGACTGAACACAATACTCCAAATCTGGCCTAACCAATGACCGATACAATTAGGTTATAAAATCTATAAACAAGTATTCAGTATTTCTGTAAATATGTCCTATAATCCTATTTTCTGTAAATATGACCTACAATCCTATTTTCCTCATCACTATTAACATTATATTGCTCAGAGGACTTTAGTGCTCAATTATTATACAAATATCCTTTCTTTTACGACACAGTTAAGGTTATACCAATCCAAGTTATAATTTAAATTATGATAACCTACATGCAGTATGTTACACTATAAAACTAGTCTTTAGTAATGTAGTAAAATAATATGTTTGAATTGTATCTACTAATTGTGGATTATTTAAACTTTCTGAGTTTTTAAAGACAAGTTTACCACTTTGATTATCCAATAATTTCGTTTATTATTTATAACTTGTTGCATTTGAGCAAATAACTGGTTCATTAGTCTATGTAATGAAACTTCAGTATGGTTTTGCTGCACTAGAAATAAAACGAAAGTTAACGGTATTTTTATGTAATTTAAATATTCTGTACAGATATGATAATCCAAAATTTTTGCATCTTTTGACAAAATGTTAATAATATATTATTTTTTGGTTTAAAAGTTCTTATGGTATCTATCTCATCAGTTAGAATTTGTGCATAAAAATATATTATATAGATTGTTGTTTCACATTCTCCACATATCGTTC
Source organism: Tachypleus tridentatus (assembly GCF_004210375.1). NCBI lineage: Eukaryota > Metazoa > Arthropoda > Merostomata > Xiphosura > Limulidae > Tachypleus > Tachypleus tridentatus. The sequence continues at coordinate 121,944,600 of NC_134825.1, forward strand.
ACACCAAACACGGTCATATTTTCAGCCATGAGGTGTTATAATGTGATTTTTGTAACGTATAACAACTTATCCAAGACGGTTTCGCTTGTTTTGAATTTTGGGCAAAGCAACACGAGGTCTATCTGCGCTAGCCTTCCCTAATTTAGCAGTGTAAGGCTAGAGGGAAGGCAGCTAGTCATCACCACCCATTGGCAACTCTTGGGCTACTCTTTTACCAACGTATATTGGGATTGACTGTAACGTTATAACGCCCCCAAGGATGAAAGGGCAAGCACGTTTGATGTGACAGGGACTCAGACCCGCGACTCGCAGATAACGATTTTAGTGTCTTAACAACCTGGCCATGCTGGGCCTATCAAGTCTGAATTTCCAATCCATTTTATTACTTAAGGTATCATAAATTCGTATAACCTGTAAGTGGGTTAAATGACAATCCAGATTTATTAATTAATTGAATATCATTATGTATATAATTTAAGATAGTTGCCAACAAGATTAATACACACAGTTTCATTTTTTAATACAAATAAATTTTGATATATGAACAATAATACAATTTACAATAACGATTATTACAAATAATGACCTATGAACAAAAGCTTTACAAATTTACAAACAACACTGAGCCTTCTCTCTGGTCTGGAACTTCTTTGATATTTTATCGAGGGTTCACGATGAGCGAATTAATTCTGAATTGATGTTGATGCAATTCACTTCATATGGAGCTAGCTAGTTCTGTATATTCTTCTTTCTTTGCATGCCACACGCTGAGTTATCCACCGCTGAAGTTATATAATGTGTTTGTGAAAATACTAATGTCCAGTGAGAATCCATTGAAGTTAAATGGTTTGTAATATTCGATATATATAAACGTCCTGGTCAAATATCTGACGTTCTCGGTTAATAAGCTTTATGAAAACCACAGTTATAGCTACCAACTATAGAAAAAACAATAATATATACTATTTCTTGGCGTCTCGTGTTAATAATATTTTTCGGCATAAGTAAGATATTCTTAAAATGTTAGCTTACGCAACAATACAGATGACATACCAGTGTTTGCGTAGACACAAATATTGTAGATATTTACATTCGAGAATTTTCTACAATTTTAGTCAATATGTAGGGATTTTGCAATACAGATTTAACAGCACAAGTTACGTATATTTCTAAATAAACTTGAACAAATAATAATGTTAGAATAAATATATAATAGTAAATCCGTTACACAGTTAATCTCACTATTCGTTGGTAAAAGAGTAACCCAGAAGCTGACTATGGTTGATGATTACTAAATGTCTGCTCTCCAATTTTCTATGCAGACCTACACTGCGACAAATCGGGTTTCGCTACCCATGGTGGGCAGAGCACAGATAGCCCATGGTATAGCTATGCACTTGACTTCCAACCAAACCAAATAAATCTCTATCTTTCTACAGCTAAATTAAGAACAGCTTCCGCAGATAGTGCTCGTGTAGTTTTGCGCAAAATTAAGGAAAAATAACCTATACAAGGATTTGGCCCTGCTTTATGTAATTATTAGAGTAATATTACTCAGGATATACAGATAATAACATGGAAGTGTGGAGAATTGGAGCTTTATTGAAAACTAAAATAAATAAATATTGCAAAATCAAGTTTGACAAACTGACAGAAATGTGAAACTGAGGCAGTCAATAGTCGGTGAATTAGTTTGTGAAATGAATTCGTGGCGTACTCATAGCATAATTATTTTACTTTTTATGAGTTTATTATTTCAAGAAAGCAAGATAAATCAAGATTGACGTGACACGTGCAAGTTTTTTTTTATATGGATCATATTTTTATATAGATCATATTTTTATATATTTAAATTAACTGTTTTTCAATTAATTCACTCTGAAAACAAGCTATTGTTTATTGAGGTTGAATAAAAGTCATAAAACACCATAATTACTGCAGTGACCGTGTGCATGAAAAATAAGATTTCTAAATACATGCAAATTTATAAAAATAAATTTTGCACAAGTTTTGCGTTATGAACAAACCTTTATCATGTTGTTTCCCATCTGAATTATTATCATGAGTTTCTAAGCCTAAATTTCTTAAAACTGTTTTAGTATGTGATGTATAGATTCATTGACTTTTAGATAAATACGTATGGCTCGGAATGGCGAGGTGATTAAAACGCTTGACTTGTTACCCGAGGGTCACGGGATCGAATTCCTGTCACACCAAGCAAGTTCGCCTTTTCAGCCGTGGAGGCGTTATAATGTGACGGTCAATCTCACTATTCATTGGTAAAGGAGTAGCTCAAGAGTTGGCGGTGGGTGGTGATGGCTAGCTGCCTTCCCTCTAGCCTTACACTGCAAAATTAGGGACGGCTAGCGCAGATAGCCCTCGTATAGCTTTGCGCGAAATTCAAAAACAAACCATATGACACATACATATATTTTCAGAATGGAGTATTTTGTTTCATAGATATTTTAAATTTCACTTATCTTGTGCAATGTACATTGTAATTTTTTTAGTTTCACAAGAATTTAAAAAGTTCTTGGTTATAAATTTCCAGTTTGTTGTTTTATGTTCTGTTTCAAGAATAATATCCGATGTAATTAAGTTTAAGCATACTTGCATTAAATGTCTTTTCAATTAATCAAAAGCAAGTGTTGAAATATTTTTTTTATTTTGACTTAATAGGCGTATAATCTTTAATGAAATTTTGTCTGTAGAAAACGATTTCCCAAATGTTTTCTATTCTCCAAAGAATAGATTTTGCTCGATATTATCATTTTTGCATATTGATTTTCATTTAGTTTGTACAACCAACATAGAAATGGTAATGTCTGAGTTTTTAATAAGAGGTTATGATTTTTAGAAACTGAGTTCTACTTTCTGGTTGCTAGTTGGCCGTAACAAATTATCAGTGTGTTGAGAGGAGACTATATTAGTTTATTTAGGTAAAAGGGCTAAAATGTTAAGATTTTTATTAGCTTTCACAAATATTATTATCCAGTTTAATATTATTTGCATGTTGCAAAATACATATATTTTTTATTTTTTTATTTCTTTTATAGAAAACCTGCCTCTATTGATAATCTTAGGTGGCGTGATTGTTGGGATAGTTCTAATAGTGTCAGTAACCATAGTGGTAATTATTTGTCTTCGTAGGAAACCTACAGTGAAAGGTAACAATGAAATAATAAAAGCTTTGTATTCCATCTCTGGTTTATATTCATTTTTTAATACATTTCGATATTTTATAGATAATAAACAACGTTAAAATTTGCTCTTGTTTAAACTAATCTTGGATTGAAAAGAGCTCTGAAATCCCGTCGTATAATTTTCTGTGTATTTACTATGATGTATTTTTTGGAACTTGAAACTTCTACACTTATGTATTATAAATGCTTGCAGATGTTTACTTAACAGGACCATAATACTCAAATAATTTAATTTCTTACGCACTGTCTGCAAACATTCAGTCACATTTCGTATCGAATCTTAAATTTGAAAAGAAAAAGCAATTTATATGTTTTTAGCATATAATTAAGGAAAGTTTTAAGTAAGATGTAAGGACTTTTTCTCTTATAATAAATTTCTAAGTAAAGAATGCCAGGTACGTTCCTATAATTACTTATTCAGGTAGATTCGAAACACAGTTACAATGAAGAAAAAAAATCACAAAGGTTAAAATACGAGTCACCATTTTTAATACTTAGAGCTTAAGATACTGTGCAGAATCTTCTTGAAAACTATGTGTTAATGGTAAGACAAACAATAAGAAATAGAATAAAATAGGAAAGGATTCAGTAGTTGCATCCCAAGAAAACCTTTCAGCATAGCAGAAAATGCTGGCTTTTGTCAAAAATACGTCTTCAGAAACTGGAAGCATTATTATGAAAAGGTAATTAGCCAGACGAATAACCTTGTTTGTCTCTGAAGCGAAATGTCTACAGCCCACTGTAAAACATGTAGAGTACAACGCAGTACGAATGGAAAAATGTACAGGACTGTTCCAGATAATTTGAAGAAGTCAGTTAGGGTTAACTGTAAAAAAAAAAAAATGTTTCTATTTTTGACTTGCATATCTCAGTTGAACCGAAAATATAGTTGAGTAAAAGAAGAACTATCGTTTTGCAATAAGTTATCATATTGTATTGTGTATTGTATATATGTGTATGTCTTTGTTTTAAGCAAAGCCACATCAGGCTATCCATCGAGAGGAATCGAACCCCTGATCTTAGCGTATTAAATCCGTAGACTTGATAGGATATTCCAAGTCCCATTTCTTCTCGTAGGAACTTGTCTCTTATTGTTGTGTTTTGATTATCACACTTTTCACTATTAAAATCAATGGTGTCACTGAAAAATGTGTTTATATTGTTACCTATACTTTATATGTACCAGCGGGGAACATATTGTGTTGTATGACAGAAATAATTACAAGCTGCTACCAAAGCAAAGGGATGCCCTATTAAATACTAAAAATGTGAACAAATAATAAAATAATGAAGTGAAAATAATTACCTGTTGGATGAAGAATTTTTTTTTTGTAACTGCCTGAAGAACTGAGCAAATCTCATAATTACGAGAAACCCACTTGAAGTAAAAATGTTTTCTAAAGACGGCTGGTATGGGTATTAACACTTTAATTAAAATAAAGTACAGAACAAATGTTTGAACGTTCTTAACATACTTTCGTCACCTTCGAGTTAAAAAGGACAGTTTGAAATTCACCGTTGTTGGTCACATGTCTAAGGGACAAGAGTGTGAAGGGATATTGTAGAGGTCGCTGCAGTTAGATGTTAGTTTATTAATTAATATATGTATAAAAGTGTTTATATTGGTTTAATTTTGCTTTATGTTATTCTTAAGGGTTCTTTGATTTTGTGTTTTTTTGTATTTGTTTCCCACTTAGTATATCTGTGTCGTACATTATTATATTGTGTTTATTTGATTGGCAGTGTTCAAAAAACGTGTTTTTTTGTTGTTTTTTAAATCTGGATTCCACTTTACTGCTTGTTTCTCCGATATAGAAGTCGTGGCAATTGTTAAATTGTATTTTATGTTGTTATGTTTCTCAGTGTAGTTTTCTTACATAGTATGGACTTTCGTTTTGTACCTGGTTTTTGAATGAATTTTTGTGTATCCTGGAATGTTATGTTTTGTTATAAGTTGTTTTTTTTTCGAGATGCTGGTTATTTTATCGGTAAGGTCGGGCGCTTATATATGATGTGCAACAATGTAAGATTTTTATTGTTTGTTGTTTCATTGAATTTATTATTGTTCGTGTTGTTGGTCTAGGTGTGTGTGTCTAATTTTTTCAACGGTTTTTGAAGGAAATTTGTTGATGTTCATGAAGTGCTGTTATAATTTGTTGATTTCTTCATTAATATTATTAGTTGGGCACAGTTTTATGGCTGTGTTTATTTGGTTTCTTGATACGTTTAGTTTTTTGTTTTGTTTCATGTGCTGAGTTCCAGGGAATGTATAGTCCAGCATGGGTGATTTTTATGTGGATGTCTGTTTTGAATTGTGTATCGGTTCTTATGATCTTGAGGTTGATAAATGCTATTGGTGAGTTGTGTGTTTTCATGTTCACAGGTGAACTTAACGTTTGGATGTATGGAGTTAACGTGGTTAAAAACTATGTGTTCTGTAGATGTGTATCCAGCAATTGCATCTTCAACATATCTGTACACGTTTAATGGTGGGTGTAAGGTCGAATTGATCGCTTGAGATTCCATTTGTGTCATGAAGATGTTGGCCAAAACCGGTGACATGGGACTGCTCATACTTAAGCTATTTATTTTTATGTAGTTTTGGTCATCGAACATAAAGTTCGTTTTGGTGGTAGTGAATTCTATAGGAGTTACTAATTGGTTGCTGGGGGTGTAAATTAAGAGGGTTTGGGTCTCGAATATCAAGTTCTACAGATACCTTACAGACTTTAGTAGTTGGAACTTCTGTGAAGAGGGAGATTACTTCAAAACTGGCTATTAAGACTTTGGGGTTTAGTTGATCAAAAATATATTTAAAGCTAACAGAGTCTTTGAAAAAAGAGACGGTTGATATTATAAATTTAGAAAGTACCCACGCTATGTACTTACCAAGGTTGTAGTTGAATCATAGGTCGACATTATGGGTTGTAGTGGACATTCAGTTTTATGAGTATTTGGGAGTGCCGTATAGTTGTAGTGTGCGAGTCGGTCGAGCGAAGGAAAGAATAAAGGTTTTCTGAGACTGTGTTTTTTTTTCATTTTTGTAGCACTTTCTTCAGTTGGTTTTCATGTGTTTATGTTGAATTTGTGTGTATTGGCTTAAATTTATGTGTAATTGATAATATGTTACCAATTTTTAAACGTACTTATTTGTGTTCATTATAATTACAACATTGTCTTTATCTGCTTCTAGAATTTTTATATTGTTGTCCTATTTTAGGTTTTTAATATCTTCCTGTGTAAGGCTAATTTTGGCTTTCTTTCTTTGATGGTTTTGCATGAGAATTATTTGGAAAAGTTGTTTAAAAACTATTTTAGGGTGTTTTGGCGAAATAGGTGTTTCCAGTTCTATCTAGAAAGATAGGCTGTTGGATATCAACGGGATTATTGTCGAAGTTGTCTTCTTTCCGTTGTTTTGTTGGTGTTTTCGGTTTGTGTAGAATGGATCACTAGTCTTTTGGCTAAATCTTCAAGACAGGCTTTTATTTCGATGAATGGAACACTTCTAGGTGTTACTGCGAAGTTGACTTATTTGTAGAGCAGATGTATCTCTTCATTGTTTAGTTGTTGGTTGGATCTGTCAATTATTAGGTTGGTTGATGGTTCGTCGTCTTTTTCTTGTTGTTAGAACTTCAGTTGATCTTTTGTTGTTGTGGCAACTTTGTTTTTCCTTGTCCTTCTTACTGTTGATTAGATTGATGCAGCTGTATGAGTCTATAAATTTCTAGTTGAATGCAGCAGATCAGTTTTTGGTCTTTGTTTCATCAAGTGTTCAGTTCTTTGCATTTTAAGTTTAGCATAACCTTTAGCAGATTTTTCTTTAAGTTATGGATATTGCTTATACATTGATGGCCCGGCATGGCCAAGTGTGTTAAGGCATTCGACTCGTAATCCTAGGGTCGCGGTTTCGAATCCCGGTCGCACCAAACATGCTCGCCCTTTCAGCTGTGGTGGCGTTATAATGTTACGGTCAATCCCACTATTCGTTGATAAAAGAGTAGCCCAAGAGTTGGCAGTGGGTGATGATGACTAGCTGCCTTCTCTCTAGTCTTACACTGCTAAATTAGGGACGGCTAGTACAGACAGCCCTCGTGTAGCTTTGTGCGAAATTCGAAACAAACAAACAGTTATACATTGATTAAAATTCTTATAAAACATCCAAATACTAAATAAAGAAACAAACATAGACAAACTCAAAATTAAAGAAGCCTTAACAATGCAACAACTCAAGCCCAAAATAAACCAATACAAAGGAACACCTTTATACCTATATTAATAACTATAATCAAACATCTAAGTACGCCCTCTACATCCATACACTCAGTTACAGAACCCCCTTCAAACATGTGGTCAGCTATCGTTCAGTAACCTCTTTCTTTCTTTATGAATCTGACGATGACTGAAGAAGGTCTAAACGTTGTTCGCTCCTATACATAAAAATTTCCTCCACCCATACCAGCCGTTTTTACATATATATTTTTCTCTACAAGGTTTTCTCGTCATCACAGATTAAAATTTGAAATTATCTTTGCGTTTCGGCACTGTCGGATGAAAGAAATGTCATTTCTTCTATTGACAGTTTTTTTTTATTTAAGTTTCTTAGTTTCATTAGGATCGCACGAGCGTGTACAGTTAATAGTGATGATATGTAGGTAATTTCAGGCATGATGAACTTCAAAAACATAACAGTACACAAAGAAACACAATAGACTTATACTTCCCGTGTAATCGCCGGGGTGAAGTAATTTGTAATGACGAGAAACCCACTTGAGGTAAAAATGTTTTCTAAAGACGGGCAGTGTGGGTATTAAAGCTTTACTTAAAATAAAGTACTTCTTCTCTTCTTCTTCTTCATGTGTCAAATCTGTGGCAGACATCAACGACCATGGCATGCCAGACTTCTCTGTTGTCAATCCTCCTTATCAACATGTTGCTCATTGAGTTCTTGGTGACATAGTTATTGAGGCTGTCGATGTATTTAGTTCTTTGACACCCTCTGCTTTTCCTCCCTTCTATTTTTCCACATAGCATCTGTTTCTCTATCCCATTCTTCCTACAGATGTGTCCAAGAAATTCCATTTGTCTCTTTCTTATAGTTATCATGAGGGACCTTTTGTATCCATTTAGACCCCTGTGTCGGGGTTACGATGAAGTCATGGAAGGCAGGTGGTGGATGAGTGCGAGGCAACTGATATAGTGTCATTAATGGCGCAACACTCAATCTGGCCAGGCAGATGACTCCAATTTAAGGAACAATGGCTGGGCAGAACGGTCCTGTATGGACACTGCTCCTATAGCAAGTAATTGCAATCTACTATAGGTACCATTTTGCAAAGAAAAACCTATGGCAAGCTAAACTAAAAATATGTCAGATAACAGCGTGAATGGGCTTTCCAGAACTTCGGGAAACTCCTCGTTCGGTAGGGGAAGTCATGTGCGAAAGGTGACACCAGACCGTCATCAAGCGACTGTCAGCAACAGAAAAATAAAGTACAGAAGAATCAGATTCGAAGAACACAAAAGTATGTTTGCGCATTTTTTGATTTTTGCGTAAAGCTACTCAAATGCAATCTCCGCTAGCCGTCCCTAATTTTACAGTGTAAGAATAGAGGTAAAGCAGGTAGTCATCCCCACCCACCGCCAACTCTTGGGCTGCTCTTTCACCAACGAAAGGTGGGATTGACCGTCACATTATAATACTCCCACGGCTGAAAGGGCGAGCATGTTTGGTACGACGGGGATGCGAACCCGTGACCCTCAGATTACGAGTCGCAAGCCTTAACTATCTGACCATGCCGGGCCAGTATTTTTGAATATTGCAATTGAAATAAGCATAACATAACCATAAAACACCAACATACTAAGTTGGGAAACGCTTACAAACAAATGTAAAATCAAAGAAGCCCTGCTTGTATAAGAACGCAAAACAAAGTTGGACTAACATAAAGGAACACCTTTATACCCATATTTATTAAAAAAGTATCATCTAACTGCAACACCCTCTACAATCTCGTAACCGTTCACACTCTCGTTCCTAAGACGTGTTCAACAACGGTCAGTTTCAAACCATTTGTTTTACCTGAAGATGACCGAATAAGGTAATTAAGACACATTGTTCTGTACTTTATTTTAGTTAAAGTTTTAACACCCAAACCAGCCGTCTTTAGAATATATTGAGCAAATCTGTTACTAAAGTATTTTGTTTAAAAATTATTATACAAAAAAATAAGACAATTTATTTTGGTTACACATGTCTTCCTCTTATGAAAAAAGTGACTCTGCCTGAGTAATGTTAAGTAATGCACGGTAACTAGAGACATCTACCATTTTCACTGTAAACTTGAGATATAATTTGTTTCATTTATTTTTTCTCTTTTGTAGGAGATAATTTTGTATCAGAAAATAAAGGAAAACAGTCTGATTCAGCGTCATCTGGTGATTCAGATCTTAAGGCGGAAATAAGAACTGCTTCATCCTTGTCAAATAACGAACATGACAGAAGCTTGGAAAAAACGAGTGACACAGTACGTATTCAGGACCACCCTAATATTTACAAATATACCATGGACTACACTGACCAGAAATTCTCGTTTAAGCTGGTGGGTACTAATTAACTTCTTTTAAGGAACTGGACCGTCGATTAAGTCAGTCTATTTCTAAGTCGAGTACTTTTAACCTTAATGTTGTCACATGGCAGTTGTGTGGTAAGTTTAGCTCACTTTTTAAGAATGATCTAAAAGATCCATACAAATCTCCCAGTAACAGAAAGAAAATACGTTTTTATTGTTATACTCTGACTGCTCTCTAACACAAATGTCTCAAATGTGTGCAAAAGAAAGTATTTTTCCATCCACTCAGTATACTGACTTTTATTGTATATTTTAGCAATTTAATTTACTGTATGATATTATAACTGACAACTATAAATATTTTTAAAATTTATTTATTTGCAGTGTAAGGAAATACCTTGAACTGACCCCGCATGGTCAGGTGGTTAGGGCAATCGACTAGTAATCTAAGGGTTGTGGGTTCAAATCCTCATCACACCAAACATATTCGCCCTTTCAGCTGTGGGAGCTTCATATAATCCCATTATTCTTTGGTAAAAGAGTAGCCCAAGAGTTGTCGGTGGTTGGTGATAACTAGTTGCCTTCCCTCTAGTCTTACACTGCAAAATTAGGAACGGCTAACGCAGACAGCCCTTGTGTAGTTTTGCGCGAAATCAAAAAAAGACACATTAAATTTAACTAACAATCCCCAGTTCTCTGTTTTAAGATTATTGATGAATTATTTCATAAGTTACGATAAGTGCTAGGTAACCGTGGCACTCACTGTTAACAATGAATAGTTATTGTTAGGCCTGTCCTGTGTAAGTTATATCTCATATCACTTTACGAGTTGCTTTTCACTTAGTATTTCGTCTTGACATTAATATTGCAGTAAGCGACTATAGAGTGTCCTGGAAGTCTCTAGACATTACCATCACCTCATTTTAATGTACCAATAAAACAAATGAGAGGGAACTTTTATTCACAAATGAAAGAAAACATTTGATGTCACACCTGCTACAAGAGAAATATTGTTGAGAAATCAGAGTAATAAGACTTTGTAACAATAAACCTTCATAGCAGAAAATTGATTTTAACTTTCAATCTGTTTGCACAAAAAGACAGACACGTGATAGACTAAAATATATCTTATACTATAAAATACTATTATTTTAACAATTTATATTATATTTAGGGCATTAGTTTGATGTATAAATTCGATCTCACTAAATGCGAAGTGCCATTACTACATCCAAAACTACTTTCCTTAAACATCTTTCTTATAGTCCAAAAATTGTTGACAGTTTTAAAAATTTAAATCAAAACAACTATATTTGTTCAAGTTATTTTCTCATGCTTATTTCGCATCATTTTTCTCTCCATAGGAGGCTCAGAATAACAATGGATACGTCCCGTATGTGGACTACTCTACTGATTACAATTCCTCTGCAGTACGACTGAACTCTAGCAGGGACAGTGGCCTGTACGACAGTTCTCCACAGCTTCTTAGTGATATAGGTCACCCATTGGACACTAACTTCCGAACAGCTTATGCTAACCCTTACATGAGGACATCTCAGGCTAATCTGCCCCCAGACCATGTTCTTTACTGCAGTACTAGAGGAACCAGTCCAACACCTCAGGTGCTGCCCTCCTTGTCTTCTAATTATTACATAACCAGTCAACAATTAACAAGCCAGTTGAAGCCTGGAATCTTAGCAACTCACGTTTGACAGTGGGAAGAAAGCGAGCTGTGACAATCATTGTTCATTTCACATAAACAACAGAATCTGTCACTCTGTGTTGCCAGTGTAGTGGGCTTCCCTTCTGACAAAATAGTAATTTAGGTGGAGAAAACAGCCATTCGTTATCATGCCCTTGTGTATGAGGCTATGGTGAAACGATATAGGATACTTAAGGACAGAAAATCGTCCTTGTTGAATGTGATAATGAGATATTAACAGTTGAAATGAAACCACCCATCTCACGTCTTCATAGAGGCCCGTTTTATCTTCTAAGATGCGTTGCTGTATGTAAAGCTGTATTTTTCCAACGTTTTGTTCATATTTTCATTGATGGCCTTCATTTTGTGTTGCTTTAACGAAACTCCTGTTTTGGAATAATTGTACCATGAGACTTAAAGCGTGTATCACGGAAGTTCAACTTCTCAATACTTTCATAATAATACATTATGATCAATACTCTACTATTTGCCACAACTATGTAATATATTAGAAATACATTAATTTCTTGGGTGTTCATGAATTTCACCGTTCAAAGTTCTTTATACTTAGTACCAAACTGTACATCATCTTAGTTTGTGCAGTGGTGTTGTGTAGTCCTAGATGAACAGGGATTTCCTCAGGTAAATTTTATGAAAAACTCCAGATTTACTGAATGAAGATCAAAAAATATAATTACAAAGGACATGTGAGCTAATCAACCATAATCTTTTAAATTTTGAACACATTCGTTTACTGTGTATAATGTGAGGGTTTATTCATGTAAAATTGTGCTGCTATGCGAGTGTTTATGAGGCGTGTTGTCTCGTAAACAATTGTCGCTAATATTATATTGGCTCGGCATGGCCAAGTGGTTAAGGCACTCAACTCGCAATCCGAGGGTCGTGGGTTCGAATCCCCGTCACACTAAACGTGCTCGCCCTTTCAGCCGTGGGGGCGTTACAATGTTACGACCAATCCCACTATTCGTTTAAAAAGAGTAGCCCAAGAGTTGGCGCTAGGTGGCTATGACTAGCGGCCTTCCCCCTAGTCTTACACTGCTAAATCAGGGACGGCTAGCGCAGATAGCCCTCGTGTAACTTTGCGCGAAATCCAAAACAAACCAATATTATATTACAGGATGTGTAGTCAAACTACAGTGGTTGAAATTCATGAAAGCTCAAAGTGGTATCCATATATTTTCAAATCGCATGGTCTATCTTTTATTGTTTTCCCGAGTTTAAAAAGAGTATTTCTATATGCTGTCTTGATATTCATATGTAATTTGTATTACACCGTTATGTATGTTATGTGTGATTATAAGTACTGTTGTGTAAGTACATTTAATTGCGTGGGTAGACTTTCAGCTAGAAATGCCATGCTTACTAAACAACTACTTATGAATGACTTACACATTGAAAAATATTCCCTTTTTATCAGCATTACTTTGCAAGGAAACTAACGGTAAAAGTCTTTGAAAACAAACTGATGTTATAAGAACTGTTAATTTTGTTATTCACCACTACATTGAAAACGCCTGAATTACATCATGAGTCTGTTTTAAATAATCTATTATAATCTATTGATACTCAACTACAAATAGTTTTGGATAATATTGTAAAGATGTACTTCTGTAAGTGTTACTGTGAATATATTTTATTTTATTCTCTGTTTTTATTGGCGCGGCATAGTCACGTGGTTAAGGTACTCGACTCGTAATTTGAGGATCGCAGATTAGAATCCCCGTCGCACCAAACATGCTCGCCTCTTCAGCCGTAGGGGCGTTGTACTTGACGGTCAATCCCACTATTCGTTGGTAAAAGAGTAGCCCAAGAGTTGGTGGTGGGTTGTGATGACTAGCTGCCTTCCCTCTAGTCTTTCTTTGCAAACTTAGGGACGGCTGGTGCAGATAGCCTTCATGTAGCTTTGCGCGAAATTCCAAACAAACCAGACAGAAATATGTTTTTATTCAGCAGTCTGGTTGACGCGCATAACAAGATCACGTCGATTAATGACGTAATTTCAAATCACTATGGCTGTTGTTTATTGGCTACTGAAAGAAGTATAAGGCGTTTCTTTTATCACTTAGTCCTGTAGTAATATATACTTGGATAAAAATGTTAGTCCTAACGACATATCTAGTCAAAAACGCCAATGATTCCCCTTACATCAAAAGTATCTATAGATGCTAAAAGAGTTACATCAAGGCAATAAATGCTATGATTTGCCACGTGTGGTGTGTGTTCTTAATGAATGCCTAAGAGTTTGTAGTTTTTCTATAAATGTTACCTGATGTAATTTGATGGACAATTAAATATAATGATTTTAATACACTTTCTCACTTTATTATTAAATGTAAGACTTTTACATTTTTATTGTCAATGTTCGATAACAATAAAGTCCCCAAGTGTATGCTCAGAAATGTGTAGTTTTTATATTTATTTTATTAAAACTTTGCTGGTAGAAATTTTTTAAAGAGACATCTCTGGGTACGCCTTATACGTCATAATTAATAAAAACCACCTAGTGGTTGAAATGTAAAGTGTAAGTCAGTGTAATGATAATAGCATCACTATATAGGTATGCAAGAGAAACACATAACACTAAAAATAGTTTTACACACATTTCCTTCCTCCTGGTGTATATACAGAGGTTGATTATTATTTTAAGAAATGATTTCGAGCTCCCAACACTTTATTAGAGCAGCAGTAGACATTTGTAGTTGCTCTATCTGACGATAGGGAGTGTTCACACTGGAATTACATCGTGCTTTTCATTGCCAATTATTAAGTCATGTTCAAAGAACGTCCCACTGCTTTCCATTGCCAATTATTAAGTCATGTTCAAAGAACGTCCCACTGCTTTCCATTGGCAATTATTATGTCATGTTCAAAGAACGTCCCACTGCTTTCCATTCCCAATGATTAAGTCATGTTCAAAGAACGTCCCACTGCTTTCCATTGCCAATGATTATGTCATACTGAAAGAACGTCTCATTTCTCACCATACTCAGTCTAATGTACGAAGACGACAGTTTCCTGGTTCTAACTGTATCAGTCCTATTTCATAGTAACGTGAACATCTTTTTCATTGTTCATCCGGTTCAGATATACAACAACGTCTGCATGCGGGGCTTATTTCACTATCCCAGAGGAAGATCCTTCATTATTATATTTACTAGCTCTATTTCAGACAAGTAGACTCTTTTTGTTCATGGATTTGCATCTATTCCAAGAATTCATTCTTTGTTTCCCACGGTTATCATACGACTTGATATAGGGCTCTTTCTAGATGGTCTTTGATTTCGAAGTTAATCCATGTATATATATATTGTTATACGATGCCATTGAGTAAAACGATATGCTCGATTTTCTAACACCTGAATCACCGATCTGAATACACCTTTACGATCTGAGTGTATGAGTATTTTGCGTCAGCAAAGTCTGTTTCATACCTTTCCGAAGCAGAGTATTACCTTAAACTTATGTATGCTAAAAATATATACATGTCTTTTTCACGACTTAATATCAGCTATGGTTTTCATGTGAGTTGATGGTTTGAATATTCAAAATTATTTTAATATTATGCACTCTAGCATCTATGCACGTGTCAGAGAAGTGTGGTTTAAATTTATAGTTTCTATTTATCTAATTGATATTGACTGCCTTAGATTATCGAAAAATAAATATATAAATAATTCAATATTATATTTTCACCTTTTGAACACATCTTTTATTATTTTCATTTCGTAAAACATTTTAAGAACCTAAACCTATTAAGTCATTCTAGTGTAATTTAAAAATAGAAATCGACTCATACGTTTCATATTTAAATTAGCTATAGTTTTATCCAAGTACAAAAACAAAATTCCAATTTAATGCTTACGTAAAACGTTGTCACATATTTATGTATTTCACAGGAATTTTAATTTTGTTTCTGAAATCTGTAGACCTAATATATCGTCATTTATTACTCATCATCGTTTAGAAAGTATATTATTAATGGACGAACTTAAATCTAATTTGTCGTCTCTTGAGGTTGTATAAAAATAAAGAAAAAAACAAAGAAGCAGCCTAAAACATTAAGTAAATATTATATTATATTATATTATATTATATTATATTATATTATATTATATTATATTATATTATATTATATTATATTATATTATATTATTCTATCTATCAAACTATGAAGTCAAAATTAGGCTTTTATTGAAGTGTAACGTGATTTATCTACGTTCATCGTTTTTACATGACAAAGGTGGTTAAGGTCAGTTGGTTAAGGTACTCGACTCGTAATTCGAGGATCACGGGTTCGAATCCCTGTCACACCAAACATGCTCGCCCATTCAGCCACGGGGGTGTTATAATGTGACGGTTAATCCGACTAATCTTTGGTAAAAGAGTAGCCAAAGAGTTAGCGGTGGATGGTAATAACTAGCTGCCTTCCCTACTAAATTAGTGACAGCTAACTCAAATAGCCCTCGTGTAGCTTTGCGTGAAATTCAAAACAAACAACCAACCAAAACTCTTGAGTAAGCGCGTTAACATCGTGTTACCTACTACGTTACAATAACATTTTTGTAATTGTTCATTTGTCTCGATTCTTCATAATTAAATGATATTTATCTCTGAAGATATTTAATCAAAACATTGTTTATCAGAAATATATTGACCTTATCCATCACACTCTAGTATTGTTAATATTATATCAAACAATTTCTGTAACGTGCATTAGCGTACTAATTTTTTAAACATGTTACAATATTAGTTCACTATATATTAAGGTTTAGGTTTTTTTAATAGAAAATGAGTTCAACTGTGACGGAAACTGTTTATTACATGTTTGTGACTTACGTTTGTGAGTGTGTTTTCATAGCAAAGCGATCTCGGGCTATCAACTGCGTCCACCGACAGATGACTTAACTTACGCCTCATTGAGCTGTCTCTAGCGTTTGAAGAGCATAAAAATTACACTTGTGGTTAAATTGATTACTTCTGAATGCAAATTAGCATAGTTTGAAACATAACGTAACATCCTATATTTACTTGACAATAGAGGTTGTCCTATACACCAAACCTCAAAGGAAAACATTTAATTTGCAGAAAATAATCCAGGTTCTTACGGAGGACCAATAAACAAACATTTTCCATATATGCAAAAACGGCTCGTTTGGGTTGAGAAAATATTTTAAGTAGAAGAGCGAACAACGTTTCGACCTTCTTCGGTCATCGTTAGGTTCACAAAAAAAAAAAACAGGTAACTGACCGGAAGCTGACCACATGTTTGGAAGGGGTTGTGTAACTGAGTGTCGGAATGTAGAGGGCAGTGTTAGATGTTTGAATATATATAATTTTATTTTATTATATTTAATATAGGTATAAAGGTATTTCTTTATATTGGTTTATTTTGGGTTTAAGTTGTTGTATAAGTAAGGCTTCTTTAATTTTGCGTTTGTTTATGTTTGTTTCTTTATTTAGTATTTGAGAGTTTTCTATGGTTATGTTGTGTTTATTTGACTTGCAGTGTTCGAAAACGTGTGAAGGTGACTTTTTATGTTCTTTGAATCTGGTTTTCATTTTTCTACTTGTTTCTTCAATATTGAAGCCGTGGCAATTATCACATTGTATTTTATAAATAATGTTGGTGTGGTGTTTGTCAGTGTAGTTTTTACATAGTATAGACCTCAGTTTTGTGCCTGGTTTTTGAATAAATTTGGTATTAACTGGAATGTCATATTTTGTTACTAGTTTTGCCAAATGTTGGTTATTTTTCTGCTGATGTCGGGAATATATGGTATGCAGCAGTATATGGTTTCGTGATTTTTTGATTCGTGAGATATATTTACTTTTGTTAGTTGATTTTGCTTTCTGTTCAGGTGTGTGCGTATAATGTTTTCTATAAGGTTTGTGGAGGAAAGTTATTGATGTTGATGAAGTATTGTCTTATTTTGTCTAATTCATCGTTAATTTTATCTGGTGAGCATAGTTTTATGGTTGTGTTTATTTGGTTTCTTAGTATGTTGAGTTTTTTTTGTTTCATGTGCTGAGTCCCAAGAAATGTATAGTCCAGTATGGGTGATTTTTCGGTGGATTTCTGTTTTGAATTGTGTGTCGGTTCTTGTAATTTGAAGGTTAAGAAATGATATTTGATTGCTTTCTTCCTGTTCACATGTGAAGTTAATGTTGGGATGTATAGAGTTAATGTGATTGAAAAAATTAAGTATGTGTTCTGCAGATCTGAATCCCGCAACCGTGTCATCTACATATCTGTACCAGTATAGTGGTGGATGTAATGCTGCGTTAATTGCTTGTGTTTCAACTTGCGTCATAAAAATATTGGCTAGAACTGGTGATACTGAGTTGCCCATGCTTAGGCCATTTGTTTGTATATAGTTGTGATTGTTGAACATGAAGTTTGTCTTTATCGTGGTGAATTCTATGAGGGTTGCTAATTGGTTGCTGGGAATGTCCAGAGTTGGGTTAGGGTCTCGAATATAGAGTTCTAAGGCTATCTTGCAGGCTTCAGTGGTTGGAACTTCTGTAAAGAGGGATATAACATCGAAACTGGCCATTAAGGCTTTATGATTAAGTTGATTTAGATTAGACTTGAAATTAAAAGAGTCTTTGATGAATGAGCTGGCTGATGTTACATATTTGGAGAATGCCCATGCTATGTATTTACCAAGATTGTAATTAAACGATTCATATGTGGACATTATTGGTCGTAATGGACAATCTGGTTTATGAGGTTTGGGGATGCCGTATATTTGTGGTGTGCGTGAGTCGGTTTTACGTAGGTAGAAATAAAGTGTTTGTGAAATTGTGTTGGCTTTTTTTCATTTTTAGTAGTAATTTGTTTAGTTGCGTTTCGTGTGTCTTTGTTGGATTTGTGTGTATTGGTTTAAATTTGTTTGTGTCTGATAGGATGTTCTTCATGTTTTGGATGTATTCATTTGTGTTCATTATGACTATAGGGTTACCTTTATCTGCTTTTAGAATTCTTATGTTTTTGTCTTGTTTTAGGTTTTTAATGAAATTAATGTCTCTTTTTGTAAGATTGTTTTTTAGCTTTCTGTTTTGTGAAATTATGTTGATGGTTTTGAGAGAAAATTCTTTGAAAAAATCGTTTAAGATGTTGTTTTTAGGTGTTTCTGGAAAATATAAATTTTTAATTTTACCTGGGAAATGTGGCTGTTACATATGACCGTAGAAGGTCGAAACGTTGTTCGCTCTTCTACTTAAAATATTTTCTCAACCCAAACGAGCTGTTTTTGCATATATATTTCTCTACAAGTGGGTTTTTCTCGACATCACTAAACATTTTCCATGTTTGCCACACTTGTTTTTAAATAAAAAGAATATCCGATACTAAATAATTCTGTATTTCGCACACATACATATATATATATATATATATAATTGTTTGTGCTTGTGTAGAAGTGTCAATATTCCAGACTTTTTAATATATAGTCCAATGTTATACTTTTTTCAAGTTGAATGAAAACACTTGTGGCTTTCTTAGCGATTTTAAGTTTTAACCGATAATTTTGGCTTAAAAATTAAGAAACTCCAAACGAGATAATGAACACACAATAAATATTAGAAGAAAGGTGAGAACTTGCAGCGATGATAACATTCTAATATTTTCTTTGACTTACTCTCTACCCATCTCTAAGATAATTTTGCTGTAAAATGAAAATGTAAGAAATAGGTGGGTTAAGGCGTTCGACTCGTAATCTGAGGGTCGCGGGTCCCCGTCGCACTAGAACATGCTCGGCCTTTCAGCCGTGGGGGCGTTATAATATTACGGTCCATCCTACTATTCGTTGATAAAAGTGTAGCCCAAAAGTTGGAGGTGGGTGGTGATGACTAGCTGCCTTCGTTCTAATCTTATACTGCTAAATTAGGGACGGCTAGTGCAGATAGCCCTCGTGTAACTTTGTGCGAAATTCCAAGAACAAAACAAACCTTCAGGCCACAACGTAATTGTGATTTTGATGATAATGGAAGATTTTAATTTTTAAAATTATATCATAATTATAGGTAAAAAGTAGTTGAATGAACTATTTAAAAACTTATATTTATAATTAAGTATATAATACACAATAT
Organism: Tachypleus tridentatus; assembly: GCF_004210375.1. Lineage (NCBI taxonomy): Eukaryota > Metazoa > Arthropoda > Merostomata > Xiphosura > Limulidae > Tachypleus > Tachypleus tridentatus. Next base: position 121,964,186 of record NC_134825.1, read on the forward strand.
ATACAGTACACTACATACGCAGTGCTTACAACTAGTATCAAAACCGAGTTTCCTGTGTTACAAGCCTTCAGACTTACCGCTAAGTCACTGGAGTCTCTCGCTGGAACAGTGGTAAATCTACGGATTTACAACGCTAAAATCAGGAGTTCTATTTCCCTTGATGAACTCTGCAAATAGCTTTGCGATAAGAAAAACACACAAACAGACTAAGTCACTGTAGAGAATTTTATAAATATATTTCAGGTGTGACCACAGGTGTTAATGAGATTTCATTAAAGGATAAAACAAAATATTCTAAATGAATACGGCATATTTACATAAGAAAATTATTAATCTAGCCAGTTTGTTTTTCTCGTAGCGAACGTACAAAGTGAAGGTTTATAGAATTAGCCAAAGGAGAAGTATATATTCAAATATATTCACTGATACTGCTGTCATAGGGTGGAATAAAAAAAAAATCATTTCTTCCGCTCCTGTGAGCTCAAAGTATTAGTTCCAAAATAAACAGAACAAAAACTAGATATCAATCAGAATTAAAACGACTGATCAAACAAGGCAAAACTTCTCTTCAAGCAGGTTTAGCGGGAGATATCCTAATCCTTATCCAGGATTTTGCGCAAAATTCAAAACAAACTATAAACAGCATCTTTCAGTATAAGGTAGTATACATTCATTTAAATTAAATCATTAATCAAAGTTGGCACAACATGGGAACTAATTGGTCCATCTTAACTGTTCTACACTCCAAACTAAGTTAATTTATCAGCCATTAACCTAGTTCTTCTCATTCATATAATTATCAAGTGTTTGTCAGATTCATTTAAATTTTCTTCTTTTACAACAGCTGAAGGTAACCAATTCCAAAAGCCAACAACCTCTCTGAAAATAAAACTGTCATAGATAAAGATTAGTCCTACCTCAGCAAAACTTATATTTGAGTTCTTTATTTCTGCCTCCCGCTAGTACAGCGGAATGTTAACGGATTTACAACGCTAAAATCAGGGGTTCGATTTTCCTCGGTGTGCTCAGCAGACAGCACAATGTGGCTTTGCTATAGGAAAAACACTCCTTATTCCTACTGTTCTTACACTTAAACATGTAAGGATATGATACGTCAACACTGTCAATTCACTTTACAATATTAAACATTTCAATTTTAAGCACAAATTGTAAGATTGTCAGTTGTCTAAACAACATTTAAAGTTTTATCTTATGGTACAAGAATGTACCACATTAACAACTTTGGGTTAACAACTCTAGAACATCCAACATATAACTGTACATGAAAGAAACATTGTGATAATAGGTTCAAGCCAACCACTTCCATTAAATATGTTTGAGCCTTGTTAATATACATGTCGAAACTTAATAAACAGTATGGAAGCTGCAAGCGTTTGAATACAAAATAAGTGTCTTAAGGGATGATGGGTATTCTCGGTACAAAAACTTATTCACCTTTGGAACTTTCACTGAAGTTTGTGGCCTCCAAAACATGAGGTAGTAATACAGGGTGTTCGGAAAGTCACTATGCACTTATATATTTATTAACAGACAAAACTGCACAGTGACTTTCCGAACACCCTGTACTTTGATGTACCGTCTAGTGAAGTTTAGTGTTTTGAAAGTTCAAAATTATAAAGAAGCATTACTTCAAAAATAAACTTATCTTAGCCGAAAACAGCTTTTACCTTGACTAAATCTATATTTGTGTCTCCTAGTTCTATAATTCTCGCTGTTAAGTTCACAAAGTGTTAACGTATCAACATTAACAACTCCTTTTACAATTTAAACAATTCAGTTAGATTTCCTCCAATTTTTATTTTTTCAAGAGAAAACAATTTAAGAGATCTTAATCTCTCCTCATATAACAACCCCTTCATTACAAGTACCATTTTAGTGACCATTCTCTGAACCCTTTCCAAAAATGGAATGTCTTTCCCAAGGTGAGATGCCCAGGATTAAACACGTTACTACAAACGTGGTCTAAACTGTGACTTATAAAATTAAATCATAACTTCATTATATCTTTATCCAATATTTCTGAAGATACATTGTTTGGTTGTTTGTCTTGAATTTCGCGCAAAGCTACATGAGGGCTATCTGCACTAGCCGTCCGTCATTTAGTAATGTAAGACTAGAGGGAAAGCAGCTAGTCATCACCACCCACCGCCAACAACTGGGTTACTCTTTTACTAATGAATAGTGGGATTGACCGTTACTTTATAACGTCACCACGTGTATCGAAACTCGATTTCTAACGTTGTGAGCCCGCAGACATATTGCTGTATCCCTGGAGGGCTGTGCACATACAATCTAAAATCTTCTGTCCCGTGCCACTAACAACAGCACACTGCATGGATAGCTTAAAGTACTATTCAAACATTATTCCAATATCCTGTTCTTTCATGACTCTGTTAAGGTTATTCCCATTCATATTATACTTATAATTTAAATTATCATAACCCACATACAATATGTTGCATTAATAACACTAAAACCCATCTGAGATTTGTTTGTCCAACACACTAAATGATCTAAATCCTTTTGTAAAGCAGCAGCGTCCTCTTCACAGCCAGAAACACTCGAAACATTGATATCATCAGCAAATGTAAGTAATTTATTAACCTTTCTTTTATCTATACCCTTGATGTAAATCAAAAACAGCGAAGGTTCTAAGACTGAGCCCTGAGATATCCCACTTCTGACATTAATACAGTTTTAGTCAGCTCCATCTGTAACAACCCTCTGCTTTCTTCCATCCAGCCACTCTTCTAACCAATTTGCTAACTTACCCCTCAAACCCTTGTAGGGGTTTAGTTTAGAAAGAGAGAAGTCTAAGGAATTTTCTCCCCAACAGAGATGTTCAGAAACGTTGTATACCATCTTCGTCCCTGCTCGTGGAAGTTTATTTATCTGTACGTGTGAGTTTTCCTGTATTTTAATTTGGCTTGTTTGGGGCAATGAAGTGAGGTGGGGCAGTATAAACATGACGGGTGAGAAAGGAGAGCGAGACAAAGACCTCAAAAAGGAAGAGAACAAGTCCTGAGTCTGGGTGAGAAAGGAGAGTGAGACAAAAAGGAAGAGGACAAGTCCTGAGTCTGGGTGAGAAAGGAGAGCGAGACAAAAAGAAAGAGGACAAATCCTGAGTCTGGGTGAGAAAGGAGAGCGAGACAAAAAAGAAGAGGACAAGTCCTGAGTGAGAAAGGAGAGCGAGACAAAAAGGAAGAGGATAAGTCCTGACTCTGGGTGAGAAAGGAGAGCGAGACAAAGACCTCAAAAAGGAAGAGAACAAGTCCTGAGTCTGGGTGAGAAAGGAGAGTGAGACAAAAAGGAAGAGGACAAGTCCTGAGTCTGGGTGAGAAAGGAGAGCGAGACAAAAAGGAAGAGGACAAGTCCTGAGTCTAGGTGACAAAGGAGAGCGAGACAAAAAGGAAGAGGACATGTCCTGAATCAGACAAAAGGAAGAGGACACGTCCTGAGTCTGTCGGCAGAAAAGAAGCAAGCTGAAGACCAACTCCACATCAATCAGTGGAACATCCCGTGATCAGGGCCACGGAGTGGCTGGGATCTATAAATCCAAGTGCTACAGAATTTGTTGTCGGGAGAAACGGGAGTGCCCCGAGAAAACCCACTTTCACAGGACAGGCGCCGAATATTCTACCTGTTTTGTGCCCAGAGCCCTATAGAGACAATCTCCTTACAACCCTTTTATGTGGCACCTTGTCAAACGCTTTATGAAAATCCAAATACACAAAATATACACACCATCAACAGAAGTAATAACCTTTTCAAAGAATCGAAAAGGTTTTTTAACACAAGATTTTCTCTTAGTGAAACCACTTTGATTATTCAGTAAAGTTCCACACTTTCTTAACTGACTTTGCAAAGCGTCTTTTAGCAAACTTTCCAAACTTTGCTCATAACTAATTAGTCTCTAATTATTGGGACAATTTTTATCACCTTCCTCGAAAAGAGAAGTTACATTATCTATCACCCAAGCCTGTGGTACTTGCCCAGTATTCAAGTGCCAATAACAAAGCGTAGTAAGTGGCTCACATACCCAACCTTTAACCTCCCTCAAACCCATTATCTGACTCAGAAGCCTAACCATTTTTTAGAACTTTCCCTTTTTCTCTTAACCAGCTAGAATTAGCGCAGTCATCGTGTTTGATTTCATTTCAACTTATCAACTGTTAAAAATGTAGAATACTGATTAAATATTCATTAGTAAAAACTGAAGAAAAGAGTAAACTTTAACAATCCAGGTTTCCCATAAAAATCAGCCTTCGTTTATCATCCCTCATGGGTCCTACCCCCATTCTAACATTTTATTTTTACCCTTAATGTAGTTAAAGAAGCTATTACTATTATTTCTATTACTATTATTACTATTACTATTATTACTATTACTATTATTACTATTACTATTATTACTATTACTATTACTATTACTATTATTTCTTTACATTTTCTGCCAACCTTTTCTCACACATCTTTTCTGACGTCCTAATTTTCGGACTCATTAACTTTCTTGATATTATATAATCTTCTAAGTCTTCTGTTATACCAGTCATATTAACTTATATTAAAAAGCTTTTCTTTAAATTTATCTTTTATACTCTTCGTGAGTCAACCTAATTTGCTTATTGACAGCTATCCATTCCTTATCGAAAGGAATATATGTATATCTTGAATATTTAGAAATTTACCTTTAACGCTTCAAGTCTCATTAGTTTCACCAAATAATTAGCTACTCAATTAACAGAATTATTTTGCTATTGTTTTCGTAGAAGGATTGAAACGAAGAGTATATCTTTCCCAGTATTTATCAACTATATAGCTTTAGCAATAACCACAACATGTAGCTATTTAAAACTGTGTAGCTTTAGCAATAACCACGACATGTACCTTCTTACCGACTGTATAGCTAAGTATTAATCACAACATATACCTGTTTACCAACTGCATAGCTATAGCACTAATCACGACACATACCTATTTATCAATATAGCTATAGCACTAATCACGAAATATACCAATTTATCAACTGTATAGCTGAGCACTAATCACGACATATACCAGTTTATGAGCTTTCTAGTTATAGCAATAACCACGACATACACCTATTTATCAATTGCGTAGCTATACCAGTAAATACGATAAATACTTATTTATCAAGTGTGTAGGTATAGCACTAATCACGAGATATATCCATTTATACATTGTGTTGATACAGCACTAATTAAAACATATACCTATTTATCAACTGTGTACCTATGACAGTAATCACAATAAATACCTATTTCTTGAAAGACTAGTTGAATATATATGGGTGAACGTTATCTCAACTCGTCTACTTAAGTTTCTAAGAAGCAGCAACAAATAGCTTTCTATAGAGAAGAAATGAGTAAAATACAGCATCTTCATAAAGCTTAATTATCTGTATCACAGAAAACGATGCATGTATAAGCTATCGCTCACGCTCACGTTTATAATGTATTGTTTTATTTAATTTAAAAGCTGTTTCTGAATATCAAGTATTCATAACTTGTTTGACACAAAGTTTGCAAGATTGGAGGTTATGTAATGTTCAACGTGCACATCACAAGAAAAATATGGGGGTCAAAATGTTTAATATGCTCTGATAAATTACTTTATAAAGCAATTCGAAAAATCGATGGAGGTACTTAACGTGTACTACAGATGAAAATGCAAAGTTTTTAGTAATATTGAGTGTTTTATTAACCTGGAGAAACATTACGAAACTTGATGTTCCTGTAACATAATTTACTGACATGTTAATTTGGTGAACGTTAGATGTGTTCAGTGTTTTGTCATAATAGTGTAACATTGTTGTATATTAGGTTGGAAGATTTGTAATGATATTACAAGTTATTAGACTTTCAAAAGTAGAGAAATCAGATAAGCACACATCTATATGGTAGCTTGTTTTCAATAGAAAACATTGCGAATGAGTTGCAAAAAACAATTGAGTTTTATACTAGACAAACTGGACAAAGCCATGATACATCAACCATGCTACACAATACCTCTAATTTCACATTTAATATTACTACTAGCAATCGTCACTCTAATGTTTATGGTATCACGCCAGAAACTGTAGTGAAAACAAGTGATTAAGCTGTAAGTAGCAGACTTAAAGTTGGGAATACTTGATTCATATCTGCAGTTTAAACTACATTGAAACATAAGTCATTTACACTACATTGAAACACAAATCATTTATATTACAGTGAACCATAAATCATTCATATTACAGTGAACAACAAGTCATTTATACTACAGTAAACCACAAGTCATTTATACTACAGTAAACCACAAGTCATTTATATTACATGAAATACAAGTCATTTATATTACATGAAATACAAGTCATTTATATTGCAGTAAACTACAAGTCATTTATACTACAGTGAGGTACAAGTCATTTATATTACAGTGAGGTACAAGTCATTTATATTGCAGTGAACCATAAGTCATTTATACTACAGTGAAGTACAAGTAATTTAAACTACAGTGAACCATAAGTCATTTATACTACAGTGAAGTACAAGTTATTTAAACTCTATTTTTCTTTGAGAAAAACATTTAATTAAATTCTTTACCACTAAAACAGTAAAAGTCATGTTCTATGTAACATGAAAATTTCACTGTCTATTTTTTTAAGTGTCCTGTTATAAAAGTATCAGTAAAGCGAAGTAACTAAAGGAGACTTATTATTATTATTATTATTATTTTGGTGACATAGTCAACTACAGACGACATGTTTTCCCAATCTAAACCACATCTGTCCACAATTTACATTTTATATCTAATTGCATGTAATGATTTTCTATCATAGAAATAATTAATGGAAGCAAGCCTGTCAAATAGTTTTGGAGAAATATAGTGAGGTCGATCGATATTTGTCAGAGATATTTAGATAACTGTAAGTATAGGTATACTTTAGAGCAAGTTTTTATTCTCTTAAATAAAATAGTTTTAAATTTTAAAGTGTACAAAAACGTTTGTAGATTCAGTGATTAGTTCTTTCATGAACAACCTGATGAACGATTCCTGTTATTTTATTTTATTTAATAAATGCGACAATTTTATTGGATAAATTATGTAATACTTATATTTGTTGAACTGTTTACAGGGAATTAATATGATATCATTACAAAATGTTATATTATTACTCTGTTCTTTATATATTTGATACTATTTATATAAAGTAAAAAGTAATTGTTGCATTAATCAAGTGTCTTCTGTTGTTACTAGGATGACCAGGTGGTTAAGGCACTCCACTCGTAATCAAAGGGTTGAGGGTTCAAATCTCGTCACACCGAACATGCTCGCCCTTTTAGCCGTGGGGGCATTATAATGTGACGGTCAATCCCACTATTCGTTGGTAAAAGAGTAGCACAAGAGATGGCGGTGGGTGGTGATTATTAACTGCTTTCTCTCTTGTCTTACATTGCTAAATTACGGACGACTAGCGCAGATAGCCCTCCTGTAGCAGTGCGCGAAATTTATAATAATTTTTAGATTAAGCTTCAGAAATCTATAATATTTAATATATCTATAATAAGTTTAATTTTGTGGGGTGGTGTGTGTTTGTGTTTTTCTTATAGCAAAGCCACAAAGGGCTATCTGCTCAGCCCACCGAGGGGAATCGAACCCCTGATTTTAGCGTTGTAAATCCGGAGACATACCGCTGTACAAGCGGGGGGCTGTGGGGTGGTTCTTGTGACACTCTAGCCTGTATTAGATAAGATTTTATGTAATTATATGAAGAATTAAAACGAAGATATTATGAATTTTATTAGGCCTAACACTTGGAGCTAGTAACTTACGAAACCTACTTCTTATGCTATATATTAATTAAGAACGATTGATTGTTCTTAGCAGTTCCACTAGACTGGTGAATATTTCTTCACACTCAAAATTATAATTCAAGGGTATTCCAGTTCAGGCCTTTGTCACAGCAACAGTCGTATAGTCTTAATAAAAACGCTTCCTCACGACCAGTAGTGTACCAAAGGCCTTAAAATAAAGTATCTTTGTTTCTCTAACCGAACTCTATCCATTAATTAATTATTTAGTTTCAGTTGTATACATACAATAATTTCTGTTCATTTCATTTATTAACTAAACCCCTTCTCTATAACTCAGTTATCTATTGCTGAAATGTCTTGAATGGTTTTTGTTTTGTTTGTTTTGGAATTTCGCACAAAGATACTCGAGGGCTATCTGTGCTAGCCGATCCCTAATTTAGCAGTGTAAGAAGGGAGGGAAGGCAGCTAGTCATCACCATCCAGCGCCAACTCTTGGGCTACTCTTTTACCAACGAATAGTAGGATTGACCGTAACATTATAACGCCCTCACTGCTGGGAGGGCGAGCATGTTTAGCGCGACGCGGGCGCGAACCCGCGACCCTCGGATTACGAGTCGCACGTCTTACGCGCTTGGCCATGCCAGGCATCTTGAATGGCAAATGATTGTAATTCAAAGGTGCTTACAGTTAGTTACTATTACTTAAACCATCTTTGTATGTATTCTGAAAAGTAAATAACAATTATGATCGCTATTTTTTTTCCTCTTTGTTACGTATTATCGTTTATTTCGAACGACTCTCTGATTTGTTATTTTATGTACGCTACGTATTGCTATTTTAAATAACAAGAAAGTTAGATTTGAATTTCGAAGTTAATTAAATGTTAATAACTATCAAATTTATAATATTTGCAAACAAAATTAACACACAATGTCAATTTTTAACAAAATATATTTTAATATACAAACAAAAAACAACATAGTTTATAATAACGGTTATAACTAATAGTTATTACAAATGATAGTTTGCAAAAATGTAAAGACAATACTGATTCTTATATCCGATTTAGAACTGGATATTTATCTACGACCCAGGTCCAGGACGAGTAAATTAATTCTCAGTTTATATTGTTACATTTCGTTTAAGCTAGCTAGCTTGAATGGCTTCACACCGCTGACTTTTACCGATGATAATATTTAATGTATTCGTAGAAATTATAACATATAAAGTTTTTCACTGACGTTGAACGATTTGTAACCTTCGAGATGTATAAATGTTTCTGGTCAAATTCTGTAGTTTTCCGGTTAATACGTGTTAATCACAATTATAGCTTTCGAGACCTATAGCGCACTGACTATAGTTGTCCAATAATAATATTCTTCTCTTCCTTGCTAGCTACTTTTAATATGAATCACACGAGAATTTAGAACGTTCACTAAAGTTTGCTTGGCAATAATACTGTCAATCACTAGTATTACATACACACCTAGTACATTGCTGAATTTTACGCTCAAGAACCTTCTATAAATTTCGAGAACAGACGAGAATTGTGCAATATACAGTCAATAATATACGTCACATGCAAAAAAATAAAACTATACAGAAACAAGCGTAGGCAGTGAAATAAATGTACAACAGTAAATGTGTTACAAAATTCAATACCTCTGAAAGAACTACCGAAATCCCTTAAGCACTGCTTTGCCTCTGCTCGATAATGTGTTGAAATGTTATTGTTAATTCATACTAATTGACCTACAGACAGCTTCACTTTGAATTAAAACTCGACTAAATTTTTATAAAATTTTGGTTTTGGCAATTATTATTTTACTATATTATCAATTTCTATCTAAACTTAACAGTTTCTCCGACCTTTTAGTTTTTCGTGTGCCATGGGCTCTTCAGTAATTATCTTTCTTGTTCCACCTATTTTCCATCACTGCATAAGTCTATTGTCATATTATAAAAAGGAAAGCTCCAAATAACACCTAGTGGTGACATAGTTATTGTTATATAATAGTGTTATTTTTATAATTTAATACATTATAAATTAAATAAAGGAAAATTTAAGGAAAGTGACTCACGAGTCAGTACACATGTATGTGGTTTTCTAAAATATCTCACCAAATAAGATATATCATTAAAATGAACAGATGTAACTAGGCCTAGCCTTTGTATAGTTGTAACTAACAATGTGAAGTACTTGAGACATGTAGTCATGTTGCCACTAGGATCAAGGCGGAGATATAAATGATAGAACACACATCGTACTTTCATACTTGGCACAGAGGAGCGAGTCATAGAAATACGAAATAATTAATTGCTTACTGACTGCAGGAGAAGCGACTGTCCTGACATCTGATTACGAGAATTATAACTACACAACATTTTCAGTGTTCGTACTTTTATGTTTCTTTGTTCAATGCAGTTTTATCTTTAAGTAATCAATTTTAATTCATTTTGTGTGAAAACTAGAAATTTTAACTTACTGTAGTTGAACAGTATTACCAAACAATTAGAACAAATAAAATAAAGCTCATAGACTGAAACACTTGTTTTAAAATATTGTTGATTCCAATTTTTATATGCAAAAACGGCTCGTTTGGGTTGAGAAAATATTTTACATAGGAGAGCGAACAACGTTTCGACCTTCTTCGGTCATCGTCAGGTTCACAATGAAAGAGGTAACTGACCGGTCAGTTACTCTTCTATGTAAAATATTTTCTCAACCCAAACGAGCTGTTTTTGCATATAAATTTCTCAACAAGTGGGTTTCTCGACATCACTGATTGTTGATTCCAGTTCATTGTATAGCGTCCGTGTGGATATTTAAAACTAAGACTATTAAATACTTTGTTTATTGTGCAAAATTAACTTTAACGTGATGTGTTTTTTTTCTCGTAACAGTACATTTGATTAAATAATCTTTATTTTACCTTTAAGCCTAAATCTATAAAAACTATAAGATGAAAACACACAACCGTAGAGGCGTACTAAGAAAAACCAAAGAAGAAACAAATAGAAACATATACTATATTCTGTTTGAAAATCACAACCTTCAATTTCAAAGTAATCGAAACTTTTGTCTATACATAACTATTAAAAACTCCTTATACACCCAGAACAAACTACCTTCTTCTTACCCACTTATCATATCTTCTTACCCACTTTTATTCTTACAGCACATGTGAGATAGCGATCAGATTACAGATTTGACTTCCACTTGTGGATAGATTGTGGATAGTTCAATACGTAACGTTGCTCTAAAATTAAAAAAAATATTTCATAGTAGGTTGTTTAAAATAGCTGATAGATCGATAACATGCTTTCCACTTTGAAATTATTTGCAGCATATTATGCTTTTGACCAACTTAATCGGCTATTGCGAACGAAATGTACATCAATTTATTCAGAATAATTTATCAACATTAACCAATTATTATGATTCGTATATAATTCAGTCAGTTAATTGGGTATTCAATTGACATTTGTGAGAGATTGCACATAATGGGAGTTTTACCATCGAAACTACAAGATAGTTGGATTATTAGTACATAGAAATACAGAACAAAGGTATATGCTGGTCAGTTCTATTGTTTTTCAAAACCCTTATGACAATAAGTGTTGCTAAGTGGCTGACTTTTGTCTGCTTACGTGCACGTATATGGTTTCACTTGAATTGAATGCAAGCCAAATGCTTGTATTGTTTCATAATTTTAATTTTATAAGCGGTACCTTAGAAATAAACTGTTGGGTTTCCAAGTTCGCGAGCAACCCTTGCTTCAAACTTTATATTACTAATGCAGCCATATTTACAAGGCCAGATAAGAGAGACTACATTGTTGATGAGTATACATTACACCAGTACTTTTTTCTTCATCTCTTTTGCAGAAAATACTCGCAAATGTATATTCTGGTAGCTTTAATACACGCACCTAAGCCTAATTGCAAATTGGTACAAGAATATATTTCCTTATGGTGTTAGTTAATGGATTTCCAATACTTTAAAAGTCAAAAGAGAAACTGTGCGAAACTATTGGTTAATGATAATATAATGAAAAATTTCTAAAGTTTATTCGCTTTTCCAAATATGGTGTCGAAGCTTGTAATTAATTAAACATGATAACGATTCCTTAGACAATTTTGTTCGCTGATATCTCGCATGGTAGACAGCGAAGAATTACAATCTTCTTGACAAAAGGATCATGGCAACAACCATACCGAAACAAAACCACGCTTATAGGCTTTCGTGAAGCTTCAATCCCTCGCCATGCACTGTTGTTCTGAGGAGGTGACATATTAATTGCTGCCTTCGAATACTTAATATCGATCTTACGAATACAGCTGCCAAGAATAGAAAAAAGCACCAGTGAAATACGACGGTTTAATAGTGAGCCTCATTGGATGTAATAAGATATTCGTGTGGAAAAACAATGGTATAAAAATATTCAATATTACGCTAACCTTAATGATGTAAATAAGCAATATTACACTAACCTTAATGATGTAAATGTTTGACATTACACTAACCTTAATGATGTAAATATGCAATATTGCACCACCCTTAATGATGTAAATATGCAATATTACACTAACCTTAATGATGTAAATGTTTGACATTACACTAACCTTAATGATGTAAATATGCAATATTGCACCACCCTTAATGATGTAAATATGCAATATTACACTAACCTTAATGATGTAAATGTTTGACATTACACTAACCTTAATGATGTAAATATGCAATATTGCACCACCCTTAATGATGTAAATATGCAATATTACACTAACCTTAATGATGTAAATATGCAATATTACACTAACCTTAATGATGTAAATATGCAATATTACACTAACCTTAATGATGTAAATATTTGATATTACAATAACCTTAATGATGTAAATATTACAATAATTTTAATGATGTATAATCCCTATTAGCTTTCAGAAAATATAATGTTTAAATTTGATTGTTTCTACTTGTGGTAAAAGTGTTCTTATAGGAAAGCAGGGAATATTTTTGGAATAAAGTTCAAAGATCAAAGGGATGATGGGTATTCTTGGTACAAAAACTAATTCACCTTTGGAACTTTCACTGAAGTTTGTGGCCTGCAAAACATGAGGTAGTAACACTTTAATGTACAGTACAGTCACTTTAATGTTAATGTAAAGTATAGTAATGTTTATGGTTTAAATCACAGTAACATAATGTATTATCCTAAAGGTTACAGTTTATCATTCAAGTTTATTGAATAATGCACATCCTGGTAACAGTTTATCACAGTAACATAATGCACATCCTGGTTACAGTTTATCACAGTAACATAATACACATCCTGGTTACAGTTTATCACAGTAACATAATGCACATCCTGGTTACAGTTTATCACAGTAACATAATGCACATCCTGGTTACAGTTTATCACAGTAACATAATGCACATCCTGGTTACAGTTTATCACAGTAACATAATGCACATCCTGGTTACAGTTTATCACAGTAACATAATGCACATCCTGGTTACAGTTTATCACAGTAACATAATGCACATCCTGGTTACAGTTTATCACAGTAACATAATGCACATCCTGGTTACAGTTTATCACAGTAACATAATGCACATCCTGGTTACAGTTTATCACAGTAACATAATGCACATCCTGGTTACAGTTTATCACAGTAACATAATGCACATCCTGGTTACAGTTTATCACAGTAACATAATGCACATCCTGGTTACAGTTTATCACAGTAACATAATGCACATCCTGGTTACAGTTTATCACAGTAACATAATGCACATCCTGGTTACAGTTTATCACAGTAACATAATGCACATCCTGGTTACAGTTTATCACAGTAACATAATGCACATCCTGGTTACAGTTTATCACAGTAACATAATGCACATCCTGGTTACAGTTTATCACAGTAACATAATGCACATCCTGGTTACAGTTTATCACAGTAACATAATGCACATCCTGGTTACAGTTTATCACAGTAACATAATGCACATCCTGGTTACAGTTTATCACAGTAACATAATGCACATCCTGGTTACAGTTTATCACAGTAACATAATGCACATCCTGGTTACAGTTTATCACAGTAACATAATGCACATCCTGGTTACAGTTTATCACAGTAACATAATGCACATCCTGGTTACAGTTTATCACAGTAACATAATGCACATCCTGGTTACAGTTTATCACAGTAACATAATGCACATCCTGGTTACAGTTTATCACAGTAACATAATGCACATCCTGGTTACAGTTTATCACAGTAACATAATGCACATCCTGGTTACAGTTTATCACAGTAACATAATGCACATCCTGGTTACAGTTTATCACAGTAACATAATGCACATCCTGGTTACAGTTTATCACAGTAACATAATGCACATCCTGGTTACAGTTTATCACAGTAACATAATGCACATCCTGGTTACAGTTTATCACAGTAACATAATGCACATCCTGGTTACAGTTTATCACAGTAACATAATGCACATCCTGGTTACAGTTTATCACAGTAACATAATGCACATCCTGGTTACAGTTTATCACAGTAACATAATGCACATCCTGGTTACAGTTTATCACAGTAACATAATGCACATCCTGGTTACAGTTTATCACAGTAACATAATGCACATCCTGGTTACAGTTTATCACAGTAACATAATGCACATCCTGGTTACAGTTTATCACAGTAACATAATGCACATCCTGGTTACAGTTTATCACAGTAACATAATGCACATCCTGGTTACAGTTTATCACAGTAACATAATGCACATCCTGGTTACAGTTTATCACAGTAACATAATGCACATCCTGGTTACAGTTTATCACAGTAACATAATGCACATCCTGGTTACAGTTTATCACAGTAACATAATGCACATCCTGGTTACAGTTTATCACAGTAACATAATGCACATCCTGGTTACAGTTTATCACAGTAACATAATGCACATCCTGGTTACAGTTTATCACAGTAACATAATGCACATCCTGGTTACAGTTTATCACAGTAACATAATGCACATCCTGGTTACAGTTTATCACAGTAACATAATGCACATCCTGGTTACAGTTTATCACAGTAACATAATGCACATCCTGGTTACAGTTTATCACAGTAACATAATGCACATCCTGGTTACAGTTTATCACAGTAACATAATGCACATCCTGGTTACAGTTTATCACAGTAACATAATGCACATCCTGGTTACAGTTTATCACAGTAACATAATGCACATCCTGGTTACAGTTTATCACAGTAACATAATGCACATCCTGGTTACAGTTTATCACAGTAACATAATGCACATCCTGGTTACAGTTTATCACAGTAACATAATGCACATCCTGGTTACAGTTTATCACAGTAACATAATGCACATCCTGGTTACAGTTTATCACAGTAACATAATGCACATCCTGGTTACAGTTTATCACAGTAACATAATGCACATCCTGGTTACAGTTTATCACAGTAACATAATGCACATCCTGGTTACAGTTTATCACAGTAACATAATGCACATCCTGGTTACAGTTTATCACAGTAACATAATGCACATCCTGGTTACAGTTTATCACAGTAACATAATGCACATCCTGGTTACAGTTTATCACAGTAACATAATGCACATCCTGGTTACAGTTTATCACAGTAACATAATGCACATCCTGGTTACAGTTTATCACAGTAACATAATGCACATCCTGGTTACAGTTTATCACAGTAACATAATGCACATCCTGGTTACAGTTTATCACAGTAACATAATGCACATCCTGGTTACAGTTTATCACAGTAACATAATGCACATCCTGGTTACAGTTTATCACAGTAACATAATGCACATCCTGGTTACAGTTTATCACAGTAACATAATGCACATCCTGGTTACAGTTTATCACAGTAACATAATGCACATCCTGGTTACAGTTTATCACAGTAACATAATGCACATCCTGGTTACAGTTTATCACAGTAACATAATGCACATCCTGGTTACAGTTTATCACAGTAACATAATGCACATCCTGGTTACAGTTTATCACAGTAACATAATGCACATCCTGGTTACAGTTTATCACAGTAACATAATGCACATCCTGGTTACAGTTTATCACAGTAACATAATGCACATCCTGGTTACAGTTTATCACAGTAACATAATGCACATCCTGGTTACAGTTTATCACAGTAACATAATGCACATCCTGGTTACAGTTTATCACAGTAACATAATGCACATCCTGGTTACAGTTTATCACAGTAACATAATGCACATCCTGGTTACAGTTTATCACAGTAACATAATGCACATCCTGGTTACAGTTTATCACAGTAACATAATGCACATCCTGGTTACAGTTTATCACAGTAACATAATGCACATCCTGGTTACAGTTTATCACAGTAACATAATGCACATCCTGGTTACAGTTTATCACAGTAACATAATGCACATCCTGGTTACAGTTTATCACAGTAACATAATGCACATCCTGGTTACAGTTTATCACAGTAACATAATGCACATCCTGGTTACAGTTTATCACAGTAACATAATGCACATCCTGGTTACAGTTTATCACAGTAACATAATGCACATCCTGGTTACAGTTTATCACAGTAACATAATGCACATCCTGGTTACAGTTTATCAC
Organism: Tachypleus tridentatus; assembly: GCF_004210375.1. Taxonomy (NCBI): domain Eukaryota; kingdom Metazoa; phylum Arthropoda; class Merostomata; order Xiphosura; family Limulidae; genus Tachypleus; species Tachypleus tridentatus. The sequence continues at coordinate 121,980,726 of NC_134825.1, forward strand.
AGTAACATAATGCACATCCTGGTTACAGTTTATCACAGTAACATAATGCACATCCTGGTTACAGTTTATCACAGTAACATAATGCACATCCTGGTTACAGTTTATCACAGTAACATAATGCACATCCTGGTTACAGTTTATCACAGTAACATAATGCACATCCTGGTTACAGTTTATCACAGTAACATAATGCACATCCTGGTTACAGTTTATCACAGTAACATAATGCACATCCTGGTTACAGTTTATCACAGTAACATAATGCACATCCTGGTTACAGTTTATCACAGTAACATAATGCACATCCTGGTTACAGTTTATCACAGTAACATAATGCACATCCTGGTTACAGTTTATCACAGTAACATAATGCACATCCTGGTTACAGTTTATCACAGTAACATAATGCACATCCTGGTTACAGTTTATCACAGTAACATAATGCACATCCTGGTTACAGTTTATCACAGTAACATAATGCACATCCTGGTTACAGTTTATCACAGTAACATAATGCACATCCTGGTTACAGTTTATCACAGTAACATAATGCACATCCTGGTTACAGTTTATCACAGTAACATAATGCACATCCTGGTTACAGTTTATCACAGTAACATAATGCACATCCTGGTTACAGTTTATCACAGTAACATAATGCACATCCTGGTTACAGTTTATCACAGTAACATAATGCACATCCTGGTTACAGTTTATCACAGTAACATAATGCACATCCTGGTTACAGTTTATCACAGTAACATAATGCACATCCTGGTTACAGTTTATCACAGTAACATAATGCACATCCTGGTTACAGTTTATCACAGTAACATAATGCACATCCTGGTTACAGTTTATCACAGTAACATAATGCAGTAACATAATGCACATCCTGGTTACAGTTTATCACAGTAACATAATGCACATCCTGGTTACAGTTTATCACAGTAACATAATGCACATCCTGGTTACAGTTTATCACAGTAACATAATGCACATCCTGGTTACAGTTTATCACAGTAACATAATGCACATCCTGGTTACAGTTTATCACAGTAACATAATGCACATCCTGGTTACAGTTTATCACAGTAACATAATGCACATCCTGGTTACAGTTTATCACAGTAACATAATGCACATCCTGGTTACAGTTTATCACAGTAACATAATGCACATCCTGGTTACAGTTTATCACAGTAACATAATGCACATCCTGGTTACAGTTTATCACAGTAACATAATGCACATCCTGGTTACAGTTTATCACAGTAACATAATGCACATCCTGGTTACAGTTTATCACAGTAACATAATGCACATCCTGGTTACAGTTTATCACAGTAACATAATGCACATCCTGGTTACAGTTTATCACAGTAACATAATGCACATCCTGGTTACAGTTTATCACAGTAACATAATGCACATCCTGGTTACAGTTTATCACAGTAACATAATGCACATCCTGGTTACAGTTTATCACAGTAACATAATGCACATCCTGGTTACAGTTTATCACAGTAACATAATGCACATCCTGGTTACAGTTTATCACAGTAACATAATGCACATCCTGGTTACAGTTTATCACAGTAACATAATGCACATCCTGGTTACAGTTTATCACAGTAACATAATGCACATCCTGGTTACAGTTTATCACAGTAACATAATGCACATCCTGGTTACAGTTTATCACAGTAACATAATGCACATCCTGGTTACAGTTTATCACAGTAACATAATGCACATCCTGGTTACAGTTTATCACAGTAACATAATGCACATCCTGGTTACAGTTTATCACAGTAACATAATGCATCCTGGTTACAGTTTATCACAGTAACATACAGTTTATCACAGTAACATAATGCACATCCTGGTTACAGTTTATCACAGTAACATAATGCACATCCTGGTTACAGTTTATCACAGTAACATAATGCACATCCTGGTTACAGTTTATCACAGTAACATAATGCACATCCTGGTTACAGTTTATCACAGTAACATAATGCACATCCTGGTTACAGTTTATCACAGTAACATAATGCACATCCTGGTTACAGTTTATCACAGTAACATAATGCACATCCTGGTTACAGTTTATCACAGTAACATAATGCACATCCTGGTTACAGTTTATCACAGTAACATAATGCACATCCTGGTTACAGTTTATCACAGTAACATAATGCACATCCTGGTTACAGTTTATCACAGTAACATAATGCACATCCTGGTTACAGTTTATCACAGTAACATAATGCACATCCTGGTTACAGTTTATCACAGTAACATAATGCACATCCTGGTTACAGTTTATCACAGTAACATAATGCACATCCTGGTTACAGTTTATCACAGTAACATAATGCACATCCTGGTTACAGTTTATCACAGTAACATAATGCACATCCTGGTTACAGTTTATCACAGTAACATAATGCACATCCTGGTTACAGTTTATCACAGTAACATAATGCACATTTATCACAGTAACATAATGGTTGGTTACAGTTTATCACAGTTACATAATGTCATTTTAGTTACAGTTTGTCTCAGTAACAAAATTCACATCCTGCTTACAGTTTATCACAGTAACATAATGCACATCCTGGTTACAGTTTATCACAGTAACATAATGCACATCCTGGTTACAGTTTATCACAGTAACATAATGCACATCCTGGTTACAGTTTATCACAGTAACATAATGCACATCCTGGTTACAGTTTATCACAGTAACATAATGCACATCCTGGTTACAGTTTATCACAGTAACATAATGCACATCCTGGTTACAGTTTATCACAGTAACATAATGCACATCCTGGTTACAGTTTATCACAGTAACATAATGCACATCCTGGTTACAGTTTATCACAGTAACATAATGCACATCCTGGTTACAGTTTATCACAGTAACATAATGCACATCCTGGTTACAGTTTATCACAGTAACATAATGCACATCCTGGTTACAGTTTATCACAGTAACATAATGCACATCCTGGTTACAGTTTATCACAGTAACATAATGCACATCCTGGTTACAGTTTATCACAGTAACATAATGCAGATCCTGGTTACAGTTTATCACAGTAACATAATGCACATCCTGGTTACAGTTTATCACAGTAACATAATGCACATCCTGGTTACAGTTTATCACAGTAACATAATGCACATCCTGGTTACAGTTTATCACAGTAACATAATGCACATCCTGGTTACAGTTTATCACAGTAACATAATGCACATCCTGGTTACAGTTTATCACAGTAACATAATGCACATCCTGGTTACAGTTTATCACAGTAACATAATGCACATCCTGGTTACAGTTTATCACAGTAACATAATGCACATCCTGGTTACAGTTTATCACAGTAACATAATGCACATCCTGGTTACAGTTTATCACAGTAACATAATGCACATGGTTACAGTTTATCACAGTAACATAATGCACATCCTGGTTACAGTTTATCACAGTAACATAATGCACATCCTGGTTACAGTTTATCACAGTAACATAATGCACATCCTGGTTACAGTTTATCACAGTAACATAATGCACATCCTGGTTACAGTTTATCACAGTAACATAATGCACATCCTGGTTACAGTTTCACAGTAACATAATGCACAGTTTATCACATAACATAATGCACATCCTGGTTACAGTTTATCACAGTAACATAATGCACATCCTGGTTACAGTTTATCACAGTAACATAATGCACATCCTGGTTACAGTTTATCACAGTAACATAATGCACATCCTGGTTACAGTTTATCACAGTAACATAATGCACATCCTGGTTACAGTTTATCACAGTAACATAATGCACATCCTGGTTACAGTTTATCACAGTAACATAATGCACATCCTGGTTACAGTTTATCACAGTAACATAATGCACATCCTGGTTACAGTTTATCACAGTAACATAATGCACATTCACATTTATGGTTACAGTTGGTACACAGTAACATAATGCACATCCTGGTTACAGTTTATCACAGTAACATAATGCACATCCTGGTTACAGTTTATCACAGTAACATAATGCACATCCTGGTTACAGTTTATCACAGTAACATAATGCACATCCTGGTTACAGTTTATCACAGTAACATAATGCACATCCTGGTTACAGTTTATCACAGTAACATAATGCACATCCTGGTTACAGTTTATCACAGTAACATAATGCACATCCTGGTTACAGTTTATCACAGTAACATAATGCACATCCTGGTTACAGTTTATCACAGTAACATAATGCACATCCTGGTTACAGTTTATCACAGTAACATAATGCACATCCTGGTTACAGTTTATCACAGTAACATAATGCACATCCTGGTTACAGTTTATCACAGTAACATAATGCACATCCTGGTTACAGTTTATCACAGTAACATAATGCACATCCTGGTTACAGTTTATCACAGTAACATAATGCACATCCTGGTTACAGTTTATCACAGTAACATAATGCACATCCTGGTTACAGTTTATCACAGTAACATAATGCACATCCTGGTTACAGTTTATCACAGTAACATAATGCACATCCTGGTTACAGTTTATCACAGTAACATAATGCACATCCTGGTTACAGTTTATCACAGTAACATAATGCACATCCTGGTTACAGTTTATCACAGTAACATAATGCACATCCTGGTTACAGTTTATCACAGTAACATAATGCACATCCTGGTTACAGTTTATCACAGTAACATAATGCACATCCTGGTTACAGTTTATCACAGTAACATAATGCACATCCTGGTTACAGTTTATCACAGTAACATAATGCACATCCTGGTTACAGTTTATCACAGTAACATAATGCACATCCTGGTTACAGTTTATCACAGTAACATAATGCACATCCTGGTTACAGTTTATCACAGTAACATAATGCACATCCTGGTTACAGTTTATCACAGTAACATAATGCACATCCTGGTTACAGTTTATCACAGTAACATAATGCACATCCTGGTTACAGTTTATCACAGTAACATAATGCACATCCTGGTTACAGTTTATCACAGTAACATAATGCACATCCTGGTTACAGTTTATCACAGTAACATAATGCACATCCTGGTTACAGTTTATCACAGTAACATAATGCACATCCTGGTTACAGTTTATCACAGTAACATAATGCACATCCTGGTTACAGTTTATCACAGTAACATAATGGTTACAGTTTATCACAGTAACATCACTCCTGGTTACAGTTTATCACAGTAACATAATGCACATCCTGGTTACAGTTTATCACAGTAACATAATGCACATCCTGGTTACAGTTTATCACAGTAACATAATGCACATCCTGGTTACAGTTTATCACAGTAACATAATGCACATCCTGGTTACAGTTTATCACAGTAACATAATGCACATCCTGGTTACAGTTTATCACAGTAACATAATGCACATCCTGGTTACAGTTTATCACAGTAACATAATGCACATCCTGGTTACAGTTTATCACAGTAACATAATGCACATCCTGGTTACAGTTTATCACAGTAACATAATGCACATCCTGGTTACAGTTTATCACAGTAACATAATGCACATCCTGGTTACAGTTTATCACAGTAACATAATGCACATCCTGGTTACAGTTTATCACAGTAACATAATGCACATCCTGGTTACAGTTTATCACAGTAACATAATGCACATCCTGGTTACAGTTTATCACAGTAACATAATGCACATCCTGGTTACAGTTTATCACAGTAACATAATGTACATCCTGGTTACAGTTTATCACAGTAACATAATGCACATCCTGGTTACAGTTTATCACAGTAACATAATGCACATCCTGGTTACAGTTTATCACAGTAACATAATGCACATCCTGGTTACAGTTTATCACAGTAACATAATGCACATCCTGGTTACAGTTTATCACAGTAACATAATGCAGTTTATCATCCTCCTGGTTACAGTTTATCACAGTAACATAATGCACATCCTGGTTACAGTTTATCACAGTAACATAATGCACATCCTGGTTACAGTTTATCACAGTAACATAATGCACATCCTGGTTACAGTTTATCACAGTAACATAATGCACATCCTGGTTACAGTTTATCACAGTAACATAATGCACATCCTGGTTACAGTTTATCACAGTAACATAATGCACATCCTGGTTACAGTTTATCACAGTAACATAATGCACATCCTGGTTACAGTTTATCACAGTAACATAATGCACATCCTGGTTACAGTTTATCACAGTAACATAATGCACATCCTGGTTACAGTTTATCACAGTAACATAATGCACATCCTGGTTACAGTTTATCACAGTAACATAATGCACATCCTGGTTACAGTTTATCACAGTAACATAATGCACATCCTGGTTACAGTTTATCACAGTAACATAATGCACATCCTGGTTACAGTTTATCACAGTAACATAATGCACATCCTGGTTACAGTTTATCACAGTAACATAATGCACATCCTGGTTACAGTTTATCACAGTAACATAATGCACATCCTGGTTACAGTTTATCACAGTAACATAATGCACATCCTGGTTACAGTTTATCACAGTAACATAATGCACATCCTGGTTACAGTTTATCACAGTAACATAATGCACATCCTGGTTACAGTTTATCACAGTAACATAATGCACATCCTGGTTACAGTTTATCACAGTAACATAATGCACATCCTGGTTACAGTTTATCACAGTAACATAATGCACATCCTGGTTACAGTTTATCACAGTAACATAATGCACATCCTGGTTACAGTTTATCACAGTAACATAATGCACATCCTGGTTACAGTTTATCACAGTAACATAATGCACATCCTGGTTACAGTTTATCACAGTAACATAATGCACATCCTGGTTACAGTTTATCACAGTAACATAATGCACATCCTGGTTACAGTTTATCACAGTAACATAATGCACATCCTGGTTACAGTTTATCACAGTAACATAATGCACATCCTGGTTACAGTTTATCACAGTAACATAATGCACATCCTGGTTACAGTTTATCACAGTAACATAATGCACATCCTGGTTACAGTTTATCACAGTAACATAATGCACATCCTGGTTACAGTTTATCACAGTAACATAATGCACATCCTGGTTACAGTTTATCACAGTAACATAATGCACATCCTGGTTACAGTTTATCACAGTAACATAATGCACATCCTGGTTACAGTTTATCACAGTAACATAATGCACATCCTGGTTACAGTTTATCACAGTAACATAATGCACATCCTGGTTACAGTTTATCACAGTAACATAATGCACATCCTGGTTACAGTTTATCACAGTAACATAATGCACATCCTGGTTACAGTTTATCACAGTAACATAATGCACATCCTGGTTACAGTTTATCACAGTAACATAATGCACATCCTGGTTACAGTTTATCACAGTAACATAATGCACATCCTGGTTACAGTTTATCACAGTAACATAATGCAGATCCTGGTTACAGTTTATCACAGTAACATAATGCACATCCTGGTTACAGTTTATCACAGTAACATAATGCACATCCTGGTTACAGTTTATCACAGTAACATAATGCACATCCTGGTTACAGTTTATCACAACATAATGCACATCCTGTAACATAATCACAGTAACATAATGCATCCTGGTTACAGTTTATCACAGTAACATAATGCACATCCTGGTTACAGTTTATCACAGTAACATAATGCACATCCTGGTTACAGTTTATCACAGTAACATAATGCACATCCTGGTTACAGTTTATCACAGTAACATAATGCACATCCTGGTTACAGTTTATCACAGTAACATAATGCATCCTGGTTACAGTTTATCACAGTAACATAATGCACATCCTGGTTACAGTTTATCACAGTAACATAATGCACATCCTGGTTACAGTTTATCACAGTAACATAATGCACATCCTGGTTACAGTTTATCACAGTAACATAATGCACATCCTGGTTACAGTTTATCACAGTAACATAATGCACATCCTGGTTACAGTTTATCACAGTAACATAATGCACATCCTGTTTACAGTTTATCACAGTAACATAATGCACATCCTGGTTACAGTTTATCACAGTAACATGATGCAGATCCTGGTTACAGTTTATCACAGTAACATAATGCAGATCATGGTTACAGTTTATCACAGTAACATAATGCACATCCTGGTTACAGTTTATCACAGTAACATAATGCACATCCTGGTTACAGTTTATCACAGTAACATAATGCACATCCTGGTTACAGTTTATCACAGTAACATAATGCACATCCTGGTTACAGTTTATCACAGTAACATAATGCACATCCTGGTTACAGTTTATCACAGTAACATAATGCACATCCTGGTTACAGTTTATCACAGTAACATAATGCACATCCTGGTTACAGTTTATCACAGTAACATAATGCACATCCTGGTTACAGTTTATCACAGTAACATAATGCACATCCTGGTTACAGTTTATCACAGTAACATAATGCACATCCTGGTTACAGTTTATCACAGTAACATAATGCACATCCTGGTTACAGTTTATCACAGTAACATAATGCACATCCTGGTTACAGTTTATCACAGTAACATAATGCACATCCTGGTTACAGTTTATCACAGTAACATAATGCACATCCTGGTTACAGTTTATCACAGTAACATAATGCACATCCTGGTTACAGTTTATCACAGTAACATAATGCACATCCTGGTTACAGTTTATCACAGTAACATAATGCACATCCTGGTTACAGTTTATCACAGTAACATAATGCAGTTTATCACAGTAACATAATGCACATCCTGGTTACAGTTTATCACAGTAACATAATGCACATCCTGGTTACAGTTTATCACAGTAACATAATGCACATCCTGGTTACAGTTTATCACAGTAACATAATGCATCATCCTGGTTACAGTTTATCACAGTAACATAATGCACATCCTGGTTACAGTTTATCACAGTAACATAATGCACATCCTGGTTACAGTTTATCACAGTAACATAATGCACATCCTGGTTACAGTTTATCACAGTAACATAATGCACATCCTGGTTACAGTTTATCACAGTAACATAATGCACATCCTGGTTACAGTTTATCACAGTAACATAATGCACATCCTGGTTACAGTTTATCACAGTAACATAATGCACATCCTGGTTACAGTTTATCACAGTAACATAATGCACATCCTGGTTACAGTTTATCACAGTAACATAATGCACATCCTGGTTACAGTTTATCACAGTAACATAATGCACATCCTGGTTACAGTTTATCACAGTAACATAATGCACATCCTGGTTACAGTTTATCACAGTAACATAATGCACATCCTGGTTACAGTTTATCACAGTAACATAATGCACATCCTGGTTACAGTTTATCACAGTAACATAATGCACATCCTGGTTACAGTTTATCACAGTAACATAATGCACATCCTGGTTACAGTTTATCACAGTAACATAATGCACATCCTGGTTACAGTTTATCACAGTAACATAATGCACATCCTGGTTACAGTTTATCACAGTAACATAATGCACATCCTGGTTACAGTTTATCACAGTAACATAATGCACATCCTGGTTACAGTTTATCACAGTAACATAATGCACATCCTGGTTACAGTTTATCACAGTAACATAATGCACATCCTGGTTACAGTTTATCACAGTAACATAATGCACATCCTGGTTACAGTTTATCACAGTAACATAATGCACATCCTGGTTACAGTTTATCACAGTAACATAATGCACATCCTGGTTACAGTTTATCACAGTAACATAATGCACATCCTGGTTACAGTTTATCACAGTAACATAATGCACATCCTGGTTACAGTTTATCACAGTAACATAATGCACATCCTGGTTACAGTTTATCACAGTAACATAATGCACATCCTGGTTACAGTTTATCACAGTAACATAATGCACATCCTGGTTACAGTTTATCACAGTAACATAATGCACATCCTGGTTACAGTTTATCACAGTAACATAATGCACATCCTGGTTACAGTTTATCACAGTAACATAATGCACATCCTGGTTACAGTTTATCACAGTAACATAATGCACATCCTGGTTACAGTTTATCACAGTAACATAATGCACATCCTGGTTACAGTTTATCACAGTAACATAATGCACATCCTGGTTACAGTTTATCACAGTAACATAATGCACATCCTGGTTACAGTTTATCACAGTAACATAATGCACATCCTGGTTACAGTTTATCACAGTAACATAATGCACATCCTGGTTACAGTTTATCACAGTAACATAATGCACATCCTGGTTACAGTTTATCACAGTAACATAATGCACATCCTGGTTACAGTTTATCACAGTAACATAATGCACATCCTGGTTACAGTTTATCACAGTAACATAATGCACATCCTGGTTACAGTTTATCACAGTAACATAATGCACATCCTGGTTACAGTTTATCACAGTAACATAATGCACATCCTGGTTACAGTTTATCACAGTAACATAATGCACATCCTGGTTACAGTTTATCACAGTAACATAATGCACATCCTGGTTACAGTTTATCACAGTAACATAATGCACATCCTGGTTACAGTTTATCACAGTAACATAATGCACATCCTGGTTACAGTTTATCACAGTAACATAATGCACATCCTGGTTACAGTTTATCACAGTAACATAATGCACATCCTGGTTACAGTTTATCACAGTAACATAATGCACATCCTGGTTACAGTTTATCACAGTAACATAATGCACATCCTGGTTACAGTTTATCACAGTAACATAATGCACATCCTGGTTACAGTTTATCACAGTAACATAATGTACATCCTGGTTACAGTTTATCACAGTAACATAATGCACATCCTGGTTACAGTTTATCACAGTAACATAATGCACATCCTGGTTACAGTTTATCACAGTAACATAATGCACATCCTGGTTACAGTTTATCACAGTAACATAATGCACATCCTGGTTACAGTTTATCACAGTAACATAATGCACATCCTGGTTACAGTTTATCACAGTAACATAATGCACATCCTGGTTACAGTTTATCACAGTAACATAATGCACATCCTGGTTACAGTTTATCACAGTAACATAATGCACATCCTGGTTACAGTTTATCACAGTAACATAATGCACATCCTGGTTACAGTTTATCACAGTAACATAATGCACATCCTGGTTACAGTTTATCACAGTAACATAATGCACATCCTGGTTACAGTTTATCACAGTAACATAATGCACATCCTGGTTACAGTTTATCACAGTAACATAATGCACATCCTGGTTACAGTTTATCACAGTAACATAATGCACATCCTGGTTACAGTTTATCACAGTAACATAATGCACATCCTGGTTACAGTTTATCACAGTAACATAATGCACATCCTGGTTACAGTTTATCACAGTAACATAATGCACATCCTGGTTACAGTTTATCACAGTAACATAATGCACATCCTGGTTACAGTTTATCACAGTAACATAATGCACATCCTGGTTACAGTTTATCACAGTAACATAATGCACATCCTGGTTACAGTTTATCACAGTAACATAATGCACATCCTGGTTACAGTTTATCACAGTAACATAATGCACATCCTGGTTACAGTTTATCACAGTAACATAATGCACATCCTGGTTACAGTTTATCACAGTAACATAATGCACATCCTGGTTACAGTTTATCACAGTAACATAATGCACATCCTGGTTACAGTTTATCACAGTAACATAATGCATAATGCATCCTGGTTACAGTTTATCACAGTAACATAATGCACATCCTGGTTACAGTTTATCACAGTAACATAATGCACATCCTGGTTACAGTTTATCACAGTAACATAATGCACATCCTGGTTACAGTTTATCACAGTAACATAATGCACATCCTGGTTACAGTTTATCACAGTAACATAATGCACATCCTGGTTACAGTTTATCACAGTAACATAATGCACATCCTGGTTACAGTTTATCACAGTAACATAATGCACATCCTGGTTACAGTTTATCACAGTAACATAATGCACATCCTGGTTACAGTTTATCACAGTAACATAATGCACATCCTGGTTACAGTTTATCACAGTAACATAATGCACATCCTGGTTACAGTTTATCACAGTAACATAATGCACATCCTGGTTACAGTTTATCACAGTAACATAATGCACATCCTGGTTACAGTTTATCACAGTAACATAATGCACATCCTGGTTACAGTTTATCACAGTAACATAATGCACATCCTGGTTACAGTTTATCACAGTAACATAATGCACATCCTGGTTACAGTTTATTACAGTAACATAATGCACATCCTGGTTACAGTTTATCACAGTAACATGATGTACATCCTGGTTCCAGTTTATCACATTAACATAATGTACATCCGGGTCACAGTTTATCACAGTAACATAAGTTTATCACAGTTATCACAGTAACATAATGCACATCCTGGTTACAGTTTATCACAGTAACATAATGCACATCCTGGTTACAGTTTATCACAGTAACATAATGCACATCCTGGTTACAGTTTATCACAGTAACATAATGCACATCCTGGTTACAGTTTATCACAGTAACATAATGCACATCCTGGTTACAGTTTATCACAGTAACATAATGCACATCCTGGTTACAGTTTATCACAGTAACATAATGCACATCCTGGTTACAGTTTATCACAGTAACATAATGCACATCCTGGTTACAGTTTATCACAGTAACATAATGCACATCCTGGTTACAGTTTATCACAGTAACATAATGCACATCCTGGTTACAGTTTATCACAGTAACATAATGCACATCCTGGTTACAGTTTATCACAGTAACATAATGCACATCCTGGTTACAGTTTATCACAGTAACATAATGCACATCCTGGTTACAGTTTATCACAGTAACATAATGCACATCCTGGTTACAGTTTATCACAGTAACATAATGCACATCCTGGTTACAGTTTATCACAGTAACATAATGCACATCCTGGTTACAGTTTATCACAGTAACATAATGCACATCCTGGTTACAGTTTATCACAGTAACATAATGCACATCCTGGTTACAGTTTATCACAGTAACATAATGCACATCCTGGTTACAGTTTATCACAGTAACATAATGCACATCCTGGTTACAGTTTATCACAGTAACATAATGCACATCCTGGTTACAGTTTATCACAGTAACATAATGCACATCCTGGTTACAGTTTATCACAGTAACATAATGCACATCCTGGTTACAGTTTATCACAGTAACATAATGCACATCCTGGTTACAGTTTATCACAGTAACATAATGCACATCCTGGTTACAGTTTATCACAGTAACATAATGCACATCCTGGTTACAGTTTATCACAGTAACATAATGCACATCCTGGTTACAGTTTATCACAGTAACATAATGCACATCCTGGTTACAGTTTATCACAGTAACATAATGCACATCCTGGTTACAGTTTATCACAGTAACATAATGCACATCCTGGTTACAGTTTATCACAGTAACATAATGCACATCCTGGTTACAGTTTATCACAGTAACATAATGCACATCCTGGTTACAGTTTATCACAGTAACATAATGCACATCCTGGTTACAGTTTATCACAGTAACATAATGCACATCCTGGTTACAGTTTATCACAGTAACATAATGCACATCCTGGTTACAGTTTATCACAGTAACATAATGCACATCCTGGTTACAGTTTATCACAGTAACATAATGCACATCCTGGTTACAGTTTATCACAGTAACATAATGCACATCCTGGTTACAGTTTATCACAGTAACATAATGCACATCCTGGTTACAGTTTATCACAGTAACATAATGCACATCCTGGTTACAGTTTATCACAGTAACATAATGCACATCCTGGTTACAGTTTATCACAGTAACATAATGCACATCCTGGTTACAGTTTATCACAGTAACATAATGCACATCCTGGTTACAGTTTATCACAGTAACATAATGCACATCCTGGTTACAGTTTATCACAGTAACATAATGCACATCCTGGTTACAGTTTATCACAGTAACATAATGCACATCCTGGTTACAGTTTATCACAGTAACATAATGCACATCCTGGTTACAGTTTATCACAGTAACATAATGCACATCCTGGTTACAGTTTATCACAGTAACATAATGCACATCCTGGTTACAGTTTATCACAGTAACATAATGCACATCCTGGTTACAGTTTATCACAGTAACATAATGCACATCCTGGTTACAGTTTATCACAGTAACATAATGCACATCCTGGTTACAGTTTATCACAGTAACATAATGCACATCCTGGTTACAGTTTATCACAGTAACATAATGCACATCCTGGTTACAGTTTATCACAGTAACATAATGCACATCCTGGTTACAGTTTATCACAGTAACATAATGCACATCCTGGTTACAGTTTATCACAGTAACATAATGCACATCCTGGTTACAGTTTATCACAGTAACATAATGCACATCCTGGTTACAGTTTATCACAGTAACATAATGCACATCCTGGTTACAGTTTATCACAGTAACATAATGCACATCCTGGTTACAGTTTATCACAGTAACATAATGCACATCCTGGTTACAGTTTATCACAGTAACATAATGCACATCCTGGTTACAGTTTATCACAGTAACATAATGCACATCCTGGTTACAGTTTATCACAGTAACATAATGCACATCCTGGTTACAGTTTATCACAGTAACATAATGCACATCCTGGTTACAGTTTATCACAGTAACATAATGCACATCCTGGTTACAGTTTATCACAGTAACATAATGCACATCCTGGTTACAGTTTATCACAGTAACATAATGCACATCCTGGTTACAGTTTATCACAGTAACATAATGCACATCCTGGTTACAGTTTATCACAGTAACATAATGCACATCCTGGTTACAGTTTATCACAGTAACATAATGCACATCCTGGTTACAGTTTATCACAGTAACATAATGCACATCCTGGTTACAGTTTATCACAGTAACATAATGCACATCCTGGTTACAGTTTATCACAGTAACATAATGCAGATCCTGGTTACAGTTTATCACAGTAACATAATGCACATCCTGGTTACAGTTTATCACAGTAACATAATGCACATCCTGGTTACAGTTTATCACAGTAACATAATGCACATCCTGGTTACAGTTTATCACAGTAACATAATGCACATCCTGGTTACAGTTTATCACAGTAACATAATGCACATCCTGGTTACAGTTTATCACAGTAACATAATGCACATCCTGGTTACAGTTTATCACAGTAACATAATGCACATCCTGGTTACAGTTTATCACAGTAACATAATGCACATCCTGGTTACAGTTTATCACAGTAACATAATGCACATCCTGGTTACAGTTTATCACAGTAACATAATGCACATCCTGGTTACAGTTTATCACAGTAACATAATGCACATCCTGGTTACAGTTTATCACAGTAACATAATGCACATCCTGGTTACAGTTTATCACAGTAACATAATGCACATCCTGGTTACAGTTTATCACAGTAACATAATGCACATCCTGGTTACAGTTTATCACAGTAACATAATGCACATCCTGGTTACAGTTTATCACAGTAACATAATGCACATCCTGGTTACAGTTTATCACAGTAACATAATGCACATCCTGGTTACAGTTTATCACAGTAACATAATGCACATCCTGGTTACAGTTTATCACAGTAACATAATGCACATCCTGGTTACAGTTTATCACAGTAACATAATGCACATCCTGGTTACAGTTTATCACAGTAACATAATGCACATCCTGGTTACAGTTTATCACAGTAACATAATGCACATCCTGGTTACAGTTTATCACAGTAACATAATGCACATCCTGGTTACAGTTTATCACAGTAACATAATGCACATCCTGGTTACAGTTTATCACAGTAACATAATGCACATCCTGGTTACAGTTTATCACAGTAACATAATGCACATCCTGGTTACAGTTTATCACAGTAACATAATGCACATCCTGGTTACAGTTTATCACAGTAACATAATGCACATCCTGGTTACAGTTTATCACAGTAACATAATGCACATCCTGGTTACAGTTTATCACAGTAACATAATGCACATCCTGGTTACAGTTTATCACAGTAACATAATGCACATCCTGGTTACAGTTTATCACAGTAACATAATGCACATCCTGGTTACAGTTTATCACAGTAACATAATGCACATCCTGGTTACAGTTTATCACAGTAACATAATGCACATCCTGGTTACAGTTTATCACAGTAACATAATGCACATCCTGGTTACAGTTTATCACAGTAACATAATGCACATCCTGGTTACAGTTTATCACAGTAACATAATGCACATCCTGGTTACAGTTTATCACAGTAACATAATGCACATCCTGGTTACAGTTTATCACAGTAACATAATGCACATCCTGGTTACAGTTTATCACAGTAACATAATGCACATCCTGGTTACAGTTTATCACAGTAACATAATGCACATCCTGGTTACAGTTACAGTTTATCACAGTAACATAATGCACATCCTGGTTACAGTTTATCACAGTAACATAATGCACATCCTGGTTACAGTTTATCACAGTAACATAATGCACATCCTGGTTACAGTTTATCACAGTAACATAATGCACATCCTGGTTACAGTTTATCACAGTAACATAATGCACATCCTGGTTACAGTTTATCACAGTAACATAATGCACATCCTGGTTACAGTTTATCACAGTAACATAATGCACATCCTGGTTACAGTTTATCACAGTAACATAATGCACATCCTGGTTACAGTTTATCACAGTAACATAATGCACATCCTGGTTACAGTTTATCACAGTAACATAATGCACATCCTGGTTACAGTTTATCACAGTAACATAATGCACATCCTGGTTACAGTTTATCACAGTAACATAATGCACATCCTGGTTACAGTTTATCACAGTAACATAATGCACATCCTGGTTACAGTTTATCACAGTAACATAATGCACATCCTGGTTACAGTTTATCACAGTAACATAATGCACATCCTGGTTACAGTTTATCACAGTAACATAATGCACATCCTGGTTACAGTTTATCACAGTAACATAATGCACATCCTGGTTACAGTTTATCACAGTAACATAATGCACATCCTGGTTACAGTTTATCACAGTAACATAATGCACATCCTGGTTACAGTTTATCACAGTAACATAATGCACATCCTGGTTACAGTTTATCACAGTAACATAATGCACATCCTGGTTACAGTTTATCACAGTAACATAATGCACATCCTGGTTACAGTTTATCACAGTAACATAATGCACATCCTGGTTACAGTTTATCACAGTAACATAATGCACATCCTGGTTACAGTTTATCACAGTAACATAATGCACATCCTGGTTACAGTTTATCACAGTAACATAATGCACATCCTGGTTACAGTTTATCACAGTAACATAATGCACATCCTGGTTACAGTTTATCACAGTAACATAATGCACATCCTGGTTACAGTTTATCACAGTAACATAATGCACATCCTGGTTACAGTTTATCACAGTAACATAATGCACATCCTGGTTACAGTTTATCACAGTAACATAATGCACATCCTGGTTACAGTTTATCACAGTAACATAATGCACATCCTGGTTACAGTTTATCACAGTAACATAATGCACATCCTGGTTACAGTTTATCACAGTAACATAATGCACATCCTGGTTACAGTTTATCACAGTAACATAATGCACATCCTGGTTACAGTTTATCACAGTAACATAATGCACATCCTGGTTACAGTTTATCACAGTAACATAATGCACATCCTGGTTACAGTTTATCACAGTAACATAATGCACATCCTGGTTACAGTTTATCACAGTAACATAATGCACATCCTGGTTACAGTTTATCACAGTAACATAATGCACATCCTGGTTACAGTTTATCACAGTAACATAATGCACATCCTGGTTACAGTTTATCACAGTAACATAATGCACATCCTGGTTACAGTTTATCACAGTAACATAATGCACATCCTGGTTACAGTTTATCACAGTAACATAATGCACATCCTGGTTACAGTTTATCACAGTAACATAATGCACATCCTGGTTACAGTTTATCACAGTAACATAATGCACATCCTGGTTACAGTTTATCACAGTAACATAATGCACATCCTGGTTACAGTTTATCACAGTAACATAATGCACATCCTGGTTACAGTTTATCACAGTAACATAATGCACATCCTGGTTACAGTTTATCACAGTAACATAATGCACATCCTGGTTACAGTTTATCACAGTAACATAATGCACATCCTGGTTACAGTTTATCACAGTAACATAATGCACATCCTGGTTACAGTTTATCACAGTAACATAATGCACATCCTGGTTACAGTTTATCACAGTAACATAATGCACATCCTGGTTACAGTTTATCACAGTAACATAATGCACATCCTGGTTACAGTTTATCACAGTAACATAATGCACATCCTGGTTACAGTTTATCACAGTAACATAATGCACATCCTGGTTACAGTTTATCACAGTAACATAATGCACATCCTGGTTACAGTTTATCACAGTAACATAATGCACATCCTGGTTACAGTTTATCACAGTAACATAATGCACATCCTGGTTACAGTTTATCACAGTAACATAATGCACATCCTGGTTACAGTTTATCACAGTAACATAATGCACATCCTGGTTACAGTTTATCACAGTAACATAATGCACATCCTGGTTACAGTTTATCACAGTAACATAATGCACATCCTGGTTACAGTTTATCACAGTAACATAATGCACATCCTGGTTACAGTTTATCACAGTAACATAATGCACATCCTGGTTACAGTTTATCACAGTAACATAATGCACATCCTGGTTACAGTTTATCACAGTAACATAATGCACATCCTGGTTACAGTTTATCACAGTAACATAATGCACATCCTGGTTACAGTTTATCACAGTAACATAATGCACATCCTGGTTACAGTTTATCACAGTAACATAATGCACATCCTGGTTACAGTTTATCACAGTAACATAATGCACATCCTGGTTACAGTTTATCACAGTAACATAATGCACATCCTGGTTACAGTTTATCACAGTAACATAATGCACATCCTGGTTACAGTTTATCACAGTAACATAATGCACATCCTGGTTACAGTTTATCACAGTAACATAATGCACATCCTGGTTACAGTTTATCACAGTAACATAATGCACATCCTGGTTACAGTTTATCACAGTAACATAATGCACATCCTGGTTACAGTTTATCACAGTAACATAATGCACATCCTGGTTACAGTTTATCACAGTAACATAATGCACATCCTGGTTACAGTTTATCACAGTAACATAATGCACATCCTGGTTACAGTTTATCACAGTAACATAATGCACATCCTGGTTACAGTTTATCACAGTAACATAATGCACATCCTGGTTACAGTTTATCACAGTAACATAATGCACATCCTGGTTACAGTTTATCACAGTGACATAATGCACATATTGGTTACAGTTTATCACAGTTACATAATGTCATTTTAGTTACAGTTTGTCTCAGTAACATAATTCACATCCTGGTTACAGTTTATCTTACAGTTTATCACAGTAACATGATGCAAATCCTGGTTACAGTTTATCACAATAACATAATGCATATCCTGGTTACAGTTTATCACAGTAACATAATGCACATCCTGGTTACAGTTTATCACAGTAACATAATGCACATCCTGGTTACAGTTTATCACAGTAACATAATGCACATCCTGGTTACAGTTTATCACAGTAACATAATGCACATCCTGGTTACAGTTTATCACAGTAACATAATGCACATCCTGGTTACAGTTTATCACAGTAACATAATGCACATCCTGGTTACAGTTTATCACAGTAACATAATGCACATCCTGGTTACAGTTTATCACAGTAACATAATGCACATCCTGGTTACAGTTTATCACAGTAACATAATGCACATCCTGGTTACAGTTTATCACAGTAACATAATGCACATCCTGGTTACAGTTTATCACAGTAACATAATGCACATCCTGGTTACAGTTTATCACAGTAACATAATGCACATCCTGGTTACAGTTTATCACAGTAACATAATGCACATCCTGGTTACAGTTTATCACAGTAACATAATGCACATCCTGGTTACAGTTTATCACAGTAACATAATGCACATCCTGGTTACAGTTTATCACAGTAACATAATGCACATCCTGGTTACAGTTTATCACAGTAACATAATGCACATCCTGGTTACAGTTTATCACAGTAACATAATGCACATCCTGGTTACAGTTTATCACAGTAACATAATGCACATCCTGGTTACAGTTTATCACAGTAACATAATGCACATCCTGGTTACAGTTTATCACAGTAACATAATGCACATCCTGGTTACAGTTTATCACAGTAACATAATGCACATCCTGGTTACAGTTTATCACAGTAACATAATGCACATCCTGGTTACAGTTTATCACAGTAACATAATGCACATCCTGGTTACAGTTTATCACAGTAACATAATGCACATCCTGGTTACAGTTTATCACAGTAACATAATGCACATCCTGGTTACAGTTTATCACAGTAACATAATGCACATCCTGGTTACAGTTTATCACAGTAACATAATGCACATCCTGGTTACAGTTTATCACAGTAACATAATGCACATCCTGGTTACAGTTTATCACAGTAACATAATGCACATCCTGGTTACAGTTTATCACAGTAACATAATGCACATCCTGGTTACAGTTTATCACAGTAACATAATGCACATCCTGGTTACAGTTTATCACAGTAACATAATGCACATCCTGGTTACAGTTTATCACAGTAACATAATGCACATCCTGGTTACAGTTTATCACAGTAACATAATGCACATCCTGGTTACAGTTTATCACAGTAACATAATGCACATCCTGGTTACAGTTTATCACAGTAACATAATGCACATCCTGGTTACAGTTTATCACAGTAACATAATGCACATCCTGGTTACAGTTTATCACAGTAACATAATGCACATCCTGGTTACAGTTTATCACAGTAACATAATGTACATCCTGGTTACAGTTTATCACAGTAACATAATGCACATCCTGGTTACAGTTTATCACAGTAACATAATGCACATCCTGGTTACAGTTTATCACAGTAACATAATGCACATCCTGGTTACAGTTTATCACAGTAACATAATGCACATCCTGGTTACAGTTTATCACAGTAACATAATGCACATCCTGGTTACAGTTTATCACAGTAACATAATGCACATCCTGGTTACAGTTTATCACAGTAACATAATGCACATCCTGGTTACAGTTTATCACAGTAACATAATGCACATCCTGGTTACAGTTTATCACAGTAACATAATGCACATCCTGGTTACAGTTTATCACAGTAACATAATGCACATCCTGGTTACAGTTTATCACAGTAACATAATGCACATCCTGGTTACAGTTTATCACAGTAACATAATGCACATCCTGGTTACAGTTTATCACAGTAACATAATGCACATCCTGGTTACAGTTTATCACAGTAACATAATGCACATCCTGGTTACAGTTTATCACAGTAACATAATGCACATCCTGGTTACAGTTTATCACAGTAACATAATGCACATCCTGGTTACAGTTTATCACAGTAACATAATGCACATCCTGGTTACAGTTTATCACAGTAACATAATGCACATCCTGGTTACAGTTTATCACAGTAACATAATGCACATCCTGGTTACAGTTTATCACAGTAACATAATGCACATCCTGGTTACAGTTTATCACAGTAACATAATGCACATCCTGGTTACAGTTTATCACAGTAACATAATGCACATCCTGGTTACAGTTTATCACAGTAACATAATGCACATCCTGGTTACAGTTTATCACAGTAACATAATGCACATCCTGGTTACAGTTTATCACAGTAACATAATGCACATCCTGGTTACAGTTTATCACAGTAACATAATGCACATCCTGGTTACAGTTTATCACAGTAACATAATGCACATCCTGGTTACAGTTTATCACAGTAACATAATGCACATCCTGGTTACAGTTTATCACAGTAACATAATGCACATCCTGGTTACAGTTTATCACAGTAACATAATGCACATCCTGGTTACAGTTTATCACAGTAACATAATGCACATCCTGGTTACAGTTTATCACAGTAACATAATGCACATCCTGGTTACAGTTTATCACAGTAACATAATGCACATCCTGGTTACAGTTTATCACAGTAACATAATGCACATCCTGGTTACAGTTTATCACAGTAACATAATGCACATCCTGGTTACAGTTTATCACAGTAACATAATGCACATCCTGGTTACAGTTTATCACAGTAACATAATGCACATCCTGGTTACAGTTTATCACAGTAACATAATGCACATCCTGGTTACAGTTTATCACAGTAACATAATGCACATCCTGGTTACAGTTTATCACAGTAACATAATGCACATCCTGGTTACAGTTTATCACAGTAACATAATGCACATCCTGGTTACAGTTTATCACAGTAACATAATGCACATCCTGGTTACAGTTTATCACAGTAACATAATGCACATCCTGGTTACAGTTTATCACAGTAACATAATGCACATCCTGGTTACAGTTTATCACAGTAACATAATGCACATCCTGGTTACAGTTTATCACAGTAACATAATGCACATCCTGGTTACAGTTTATCACAGTAACATAATGCACATCCTGGTTACAGTTTATCACAGTAACATAATGCACATCCTGGTTACAGTTTATCACAGTAACATAATGCACATCCTGGTTACAGTTTATCACAGTAACATAATGCACATCCTGGTTACAGTTTATCACAGTAACATAATGCACATCCTGGTTACAGTTTATCACAGTAACATAATGCACATCCTGGTTACAGTTTATCACAGTAACATAATGCACATCCTGGTTACAGTTTATCACAGTAACATAATGCACATTCTAGTTACAGTTTATCACAGTAACATAATGCACATCCTGGTTACAGTTTATACAGTAACATAATGCACATCCTTTACAGTTTTATCACAGTAACATAATGCACATCCTGGTTACAGTTTATCACAGTAACATAATGCACATCCTGGTTACAGTTTATCACAGTAACATAATGCACATCCTGGTTACAGTTTATCACAGTAACATAATGCACATCCTGGTTACAGTTTATCACAGTAACATAATGCACATCCTGGTTACAGTTTATCACAGTAACATAATGCACATCCTGGTTACAGTTTATCACAGTAACATAATGCACATCCTGGTTACAGTTTATCACAGTAACATAATGCACATCCTGGTTACAGTTTATCACAGTAACATAATGCACATCCTGGTTACAGTTTATCACAGTAACATAATGCACATCCTGGTTACAGTTTATCACAGTAACATAATGCACATCCTGGTTACAGTTTATCACAGTAACATAATGCACATCCTGGTTACAGTTTATCACAGTAACATAATGCACATCCTGGTTACAGTTTATCACAGTAACATAATGCACATCCTGGTTACAGTTTATCACAGTAACATAATGCACATCCTGGTTACAGTTTATCACAGTAACATAATGCACATCCTGGTTACAGTTTATCACAGTAACATAATGCACATCCTGGTTACAGTTTATCACAGTAACATAATGCACATCCTGGTTACAGTTTATCACAGTAACATAATGCACATCCTGGTTACAGTTTATCACAGTAACATAATGCACATCCTGGTTACAGTTTATCACAGTAACATAATGCACATCCTGGTTACAGTTTATCACAGTAACATAATGCACATCCTGGTTACAGTTTATCACAGTAACATAATGCACATCCTGGTTACAGTTTATCACAGTAACATAATGCACATCCTGGTTACAGTTTATCACAGTAACATAATGCACATCCTGGTTACAGTTTATCACAGTAACATAATGCACATCCTGGTTACAGTTTATCACAGTAACATAATGCACATCCTGGTTACAGTTTATCACAGTAACATAATGCACATCCTGGTTACAGTTTATCACAGTAACATAATGCACATCCTGGTTACAGTTTATCACAGTAACATAATGCACATCCTGGTTACAGTTTATCACAGTAACATAATGCACATCCTGGTTACAGTTTATCACAGTAACATAATGCACATCCTGGTTACAGTTTATCACAGTAACATAATGCACATCCTGGTTACAGTTTATCACAGTAACATAATGCACATCCTGGTTACAGTTTATCACAGTAACATAATGCACATCCTGGTTACAGTTTATCACAGTAACATAATGCACATCCTGGTTACAGTTTATCACAGTAACATAATGCACATCCTGGTTACAGTTTATCACAGTAACATAATGGACAGCCTGGTTACAGTTTATCACAGTAACATAATGCACATCCTGGTTACAGTTTATCACAGTAACATAATGGGTTACAGTTTATCACAGTCATATAATGCAGATAATGGTTACAGTGTATCACAGTGACATAATGCACATTTTGGTTACAGTTTATCACAGTTACATAATGCACATCCTGGTTACAGTTTATCACAGTAACATAATGCACATCCTGGTTACAGTTTATCACAGTAACATAATGCACATCCTGGTTACAGTTTATCACAGTAACATAATGCACATCCTGGTTACAGTTTATCACAGTAACATAATGCACATCCTGGTTACAGTTTATCACAGTAACATAATGCACATCCTGGTTACAGTTTATCACAGTAACATAATGCACATCCTGGTTACAGTTTATCACAGTAACATAATGCACATCCTGGTTACAGTTTATCACAGTAACATAATGCACATCCTGGTTACAGTTTATCACAGTAACATAATGCACATCCTGGTTACAGTTTATCACAGTAACATAATGCACATCCTGGTTACAGTTTATCACAGTAACATAATGCACATCCTGGTTACAGTTTATCACAGTAACATAATGCACATCCTGGTTACAGTTTATCACAGTAACATAATGCACATCCTGGTTACAGTTTATCACAGTAACATAATGCACATCCTGGTTACAGTTTATCACAGTAACATAATGCACATCCTGGTTACAGTTTATCACAGTAACATAATGCACATCCTGGTTACAGTTTATCACAGTAACATAATGCACATCCTGGTTACAGTTTATCACAGTAACATAATGCACATCCTGGTTACAGTTTATCACAGTAACATAATGCACATCCTGGTTACAGTTTATCACAGTAACATAATGCACATCCTGGTTACAGTTTATCACAGTAACATAATGCACATCCTGGTTACAGTTTATCACAGTAACATAATGCACATCCTGGTTACAGTTTATCACAGTAACATAATGCACATCCTGGTTACAGTTTATCACAGTAACATAATGCACATCCTGGTTACAGTTTATCACAGTAACATAATGCACATCCTGGTTACAGTTTATCACAGTAACATAATGCACATCCTGGTTACAGTTTATCACAGTAACATAATGCACATCCTGGTTACAGTTTATCACAGTAACATAATGCACATCCTGGTTACAGTTTATCACAGTAACATAATGCACATCCTGGTTACAGTTTATCACAGTAACATAATGCACATCCTGGTTACAGTTTATCACAGTAACATAATGCACATCCTGGTTACAGTTTATCACAGTAACATAATGCACATCCTGGTTACAGTTTATCACAGTAACATAATGCACATCCTGGTTACAGTTTATCACAGTAACATAATGCACATCCTGGTTACAGTTTATCACAGTAACATAATGCACATCCTGGTTACAGTTTATCACAGTAACATAATACATATCCTGGTTACAGTTTATCACAGTAACATAATGCACATCCTGGTTACAGTTTATCACAGTAACATAATGCACATCCTGGTTACAGTTTATCACAGTAACATAATGCACATCCTGGTTACAGTTTATCACAGTAACATAATGCACATCCTGGTTACAGTTTATCACAGTAACATAATGCACATCCTGGTTACAGTTTATCACAGTAACATAATGCACATCCTGGTTACAGTTTATCACAGTAACATAATGCACATCCTGGTTACAGTTTATCACAGTAACATAATGCACATCCTGGTTACAGTTTATCACAGTAACATAATGCACATCCTGGTTACAGTTTATCACAGTAACATAATGCACATCCTGGTTACAGTTTATCACAGTAACATAATGCACATCCTGGTTACAGTTTATCACAGTAACATAATGCACATCCTGGTTACAGTTTATCACAGTAACATAATGCACATCCTGGTTACAGTTTATCACAGTAACATAATGCACATCCTGGTTACAGTTTATCACAGTAACATAATGCACATCCTGGTTACAGTTTATCACAGTAACATAATGCACATCCTGGTTACAGTTTATCACAGTAACATAATGCACATCCTGGTTACAGTTTATCACAGTAACATAATGCACATCCTGGTTACAGTTTATCACAGTAACATAATGCACATCCTGGTTACAGTTTATCACAGTAACATAATGCACATCCTGGTTACAGTTTATCACAGTAACATAATGCACATCCTGGTTACAGTTTATCACAGTAACATAATGCACATCCTGGTTACAGTTTATCACAGTAACATAATGCACATCCTGGTTACAGTTTATCACAGTAACATAATGCACATCCTGGTTACAGTTTATCACAGTAACATAATGCACATCCTGGTTACAGTTTATCACAGTAACATAATGCACATCCTGGTTACAGTTTATCACAGTAACATAATGCACATCCTGGTTACAGTTTATCACAGTAACATAATGCACATCCTGGTTACAGTTTATCACAGTAACATAATGCACATCCTGGTTACAGTTTATCACAGTAACATAATGCACATCCTGGTTACAGTTTATCACAGTAACATAATGCACATCCTGGTTACAGTTTATCACAGTAACATAATGCACATCCTGGTTACAGTTTATCACAGTAACATAATGCACATCCTGGTTACAGTTTATCACAGTAACATAATGCACATCCTGGTTACAGTTTATCACAGTAACATAATGCACATCCTGGTTACAGTTTATCACAGTAACATAATGCACATCCTGGTTACAGTTTATCACAGTAACATAATGCACATCCTGGTTACAGTTTATCACAGTAACATAATGCACATCCTGGTTACAGTTTATCACAGTAACATAATGCACATCCTGGTTACAGTTTATCACAGTAACATAATGCACATCCTGGTTACAGTTTATCACAGTAACATAATGCACATCCTGGTTACAGTTTATCACAGTAACATAATGCACATCCTGGTTACAGTTTATCACAGTAACATAATGCACATCCTGGTTACAGTTTATCACAGTAACATAATGCACATCCTGGTTACAGTTTATCACAGTAACATAATGCACATCCTGGTTACAGTTTATCAACATAATGCACATCCTGGTTACAGTTTATCACAGTAACATAATGCACATCCTGGTTACAGTTTATCACAGTAACATAATGCACATCCTGGTTACAGTTTATCACAGTAACATAATGCACATCCTGGTTACAGTTTATCACAGTAACATAATGCACATCCTGGTTACAGTTTATCACAGTAACATAATGCACATCCTGGTTACAGTTTATCACAGTAACATAATGCACATCCTGGTTACAGTTTATCACAGTAACATAATGCACATCCTGGTTACAGTTTATCACAGTAACATAATGCACATCCTGGTTACAGTTTATCACAGTAACATAATGCACATCCTGGTTACAGTTTATCACAGTAACATAATGCACATCCTGGTTACAGTTTATCACAGTAACATAATGCACATCCTGGTTACAGTTTATCACAGTAACATAATGCACATCCTGGTTACAGTTTATCACAGTAACATAATGCACATCCTGGTTACAGTTTATCACAGTAACATAATGCACATCCTGGTTACAGTTTATCACAGTAACATAATGCACATCCTGGTTACAGTTTATCACAGTAACATAATGCACATCCTGGTTACAGTTTATCACAGTAACATAATGCACATCCTGGTTACAGTTTATCACAGTAACATAATGCACATCCTGGTTACAGTTTATCACAGTAACATAATGCACATCCTGGTTACAGTTTATCACAGTAACATAATGCACATCCTGGTTACAGTTTATCACAGTAACATAATGCACATCCTGGTTACAGTTTATCACAGTAACATAATGCACATCCTGGTTACAGTTTATCACAGTAACATAATGCACATCCTGGTTACAGTTTATCACAGTAACATAATGCACATCCTGGTTACAGTTTATCACAGTAACATAATGCACATCCTGGTTACAGTTTATCACAGTAACATAATGCACATCCTGGTTACAGTTTATCACAGTAACATAATGCACATCCTGGTTACAGTTTATCACAGTAACATAATGCACATCCTGGTTACAGTTTATCACAGTAACATAATGCACATCCTGGTTACAGTTTATCACAGTAACATAATGCACATCCTGGTTACAGTTTATCACAGTAACATAATGCACATCCTGGTTACAGTTTATCACAGTAACATAATGCACATCCTGGTTACAGTTTATCACAGTAACATAATGCACATCCTGGTTACAGTTTATCACAGTAACATAATGCACATCCTGGTTACAGTTTATCACAGTAACATAATGCACATCCTGGTTACAGTTTATCACAGTAACATAATGCACATCCTGGTTACAGTTTATCACAGTAACATAATGCACATCCTGGTTACAGTTTATCACAGTAACATAATGCACATCCTGGTTACAGTTTATCACAGTAACATAATGCACATCCTGGTTACAGTTTATCACAGTAACATAATGCACATCCTGGTTACAGTTTATCACAGTAACATAATGCACATCCTGGTTACAGTTTATCACAGTAACATAATGCACATCCTGGTTACAGTTTATCACAGTAACATAATGCACATCCTGGTTACAGTTTATCACAGTAACATAATGCACATCCTGGTTACAGTTTATCACAGTAACATAATGCACATCCTGGTTACAGTTTATCACAGTAACATAATGCACATCCTGGTTACAGTTTATCACAGTAACATAATGCACATCCTGGTTACAGTTTATCACAGTAACATAATGCACATCCTGGTTACAGTTTATCACAGTAACATAATGCACATCCTGGTTACAGTTTATCACAGTAACATAATGCACATCCTGGTTACAGTTTATCACAGTAACATAATGCACATCCTGGTTACAGTTTATCACAGTAACATAATGCACATC
Organism: Tachypleus tridentatus; assembly: GCF_004210375.1. NCBI lineage: Eukaryota > Metazoa > Arthropoda > Merostomata > Xiphosura > Limulidae > Tachypleus > Tachypleus tridentatus. The sequence goes on from NC_134825.1 coordinate 122,010,456, forward strand.
CTGGTTACAGTTTATCACAGTAACATAATGCACATCCTGGTTACAGTTTATCACAGTAACATAATGCACATCCTGGTTACAGTTTATCACAGTAACATAATGCACATCCTGGTTACAGTTTATCACAGTAACATAATGCACATCCTGGTTACAGTTTATCACAGTAACATAATGCACATCCTGGTTACAGTTTATCACAGTAACATAATGCACATCCTGGTTACAGTTTATCACAGTAACATAATGCACATCCTGGTTACAGTTTATCACAGTAACATAATGCACATCCTGGTTACAGTTTATCACAGTAACATAATGCACATCCTGGTTACAGTTTATCACAGTAACATAATGCACATCCTGGTTACAGTTTATCACAGTAACATAATGCACATCCTGGTTACAGTTTATCACAGTAACATAATGCACATCCTGGTTACAGTTTATCACAGTAACATAATGCACATCCTGGTTACAGTTTATCACAGTAACATAATGCACATCCTGGTTACAGTTTATCACAGTAACATAATGCACATCCTGGTTACAGTTTATCACAGTAACATAATGCACATCCTGGTTACAGTTTATCACAGTAACATAATGCACATCCTGGTTACAGTTTATCACAGTAACATAATGCACATCCTGGTTACAGTTTATCACAGTAACATAATGCACATCCTGGTTACAGTTTATCACAGTAACATAATGCACATCCTGGTTACAGTTTATCACAGTAACATAATGCACATCCTGGTTACAGTTTATCACAGTAACATAATGCACATCCTGGTTACAGTTTATCACAGTAACATAATGCACATCCTGGTTACAGTTTATCACAGTAACATAATGCACATCCTGGTTACAGTTTATCACAGTAACATAATGCACATCCTGGTTACAGTTTATCACAGTAACATAATGCACATCCTGGTTACAGTTTATCACAGTAACATAATGCACATCCTGGTTACAGTTTATCACAGTAACATAATGCACATCCTGGTTACAGTTTATCACAGTAACATAATGCACATCCTGGTTACAGTTTATCACAGTAACATAATGCACATCCTGGTTACAGTTTATCACAGTAACATAATGCACATCCTGGTTACAGTTTATCACAGTAACATAATGCACATCCTGGTTACAGTTTATCACAGTAACATAATGCACATCCTGGTTACAGTTTATCACAGTAACATAATGCACATCCTGGTTACAGTTTATCACAGTAACATAATGCACATCCTGGTTACAGTTTATCACAGTAACATAATGCACATCCTGGTTACAGTTTATCACAGTAACATAATGCACATCCTGGTTACAGTTTATCACAGTAACATAATGCACATCCTGGTTACAGTTTATCACAGTAACATAATGCACATCCTGGTTACAGTTTATCACAGTAACATAATGCACATCCTGGTTACAGTTTATCACAGTAACATAATGCACATCCTGGTTACAGTTTATCACAGTAACATAATGCACATCCTGGTTACAGTTTATCACAGTAACATAATGCACATCCTGGTTACAGTTTATCACAGTAACATAATGCACATCCTGGTTACAGTTTATCACAGTAACATAATGCACATCCTGGTTACAGTTTATCACAGTAACATAATGCACATCCTGGTTACAGTTTATCACAGTAACATAATGCACATCCTGGTTACAGTTTATCACAGTAACATAATGCACATCCTGGTTACAGTTTATCACAGTAACATAATGCACATCCTGGTTACAGTTTATCACAGTAACATAATGCACATCCTGGTTACAGTTTATCACAGTAACATAATGCACATCCTGGTTACAGTTTATCACAGTAACATAATGCACATCCTGGTTACAGTTTATCACAGTAACATAATGCACATCCTGGTTACAGTTTATCACAGTAACATAATGCACATCCTGGTTACAGTTTATCACAGTAACATAATGCACATCCTGGTTACAGTTTATCACAGTAACATAATGCACATCCTGGTTACAGTTTATCACAGTAACATAATGCACATCCTGGTTACAGTTTATCACAGTAACATAATGCACATCCTGGTTACAGTTTATCACAGTAACATAATGCACATCCTGGTTACAGTTTATCACAGTAACATAATGCACATCCTGGTTACAGTTTATCACAGTAACATAATGCACATCCTGGTTACAGTTTATCACAGTAACATAATGCACATCCTGGTTACAGTTTATCACAGTAACATAATGCACATCCTGGTTACAGTTTATCACAGTAACATAATGCACATCCTGGTTACAGTTTATCACAGTAACATAATGCACATCCTGGTTACAGTTTATCACAGTAACATAATGCACATCCTGGTTACAGTTTATCACAGTAACATAATGCACATCCTGGTTACAGTTTATCACAGTAACATAATGCACATCCTGGTTACAGTTTATCACAGTAACATAATGCACATCCTGGTTACAGTTTATCACAGTAACATAATGCACATCCTGGTTACAGTTTATCACAGTAACATAATGCACATCCTGGTTACAGTTTATCACAGTAACATAATGCACATCCTGGTTACAGTTTATCACAGTAACATAATGCACATCCTGGTTACAGTTTATCACAGTAACATAATGCACATCCTGGTTACAGTTTATCACAGTAACATAATGCACATCCTGGTTACAGTTTATCACAGTAACATAATGCACATCCTGGTTACAGTTTATCACAGTAACATAATGCACATCCTGGTTACAGTTTATCACAGTAACATAATGCACATCCTGGTTACAGTTTATCACAGTAACATAATGCACATCCTGGTTACAGTTTATCACAGTAACATAATGCACATCCTGGTTACAGTTTATCACAGTAACATAATGCACATCCTGGTTACAGTTTATCACAGTAACATAATGCACATCCTGGTTACAGTTTATCACAGTAACATAATGCACATCCTGGTTACAGTTTATCACAGTAACATAATGCACATCCTGGTTACAGTTTATCACAGTAACATAATGCACATCCTGGTTACAGTTTATCACAGTAACATAATGCACATCCTGGTTACAGTTTATCACAGTAACATAATGTACATCCTGGTTACAGTTTATCACAGTAACATAATGCACATCCTGGTTACAGTTTATCACAGTAACATAATGCACATCCTGGTTACAGTTTATCACAGTAACATAATGCACATCCTGGTTACAGTTTATCACAGTAACATAATGCACATCCTGGTTACAGTTTATCACAGTAACATAATGCACATCCTGGTTACAGTTTATCACAGTAACATAATGCACATCCTGGTTACAGTTTATCACAGTAACATAATGCACATCCTGGTTACAGTTTATCACAGTAACATAATGCACATCCTGGTTACAGTTTATCACAGTAACATAATGCACATCCTGGTTACAGTTTATCACAGTAACATAATGCACATCCTGGTTACAGTTTATCACAGTAACATAATGCACATCCTGGTTACAGTTTATCACAGTAACATAATGCACATCCTGGTTACAGTTTATCACAGTAACATAATGCACATCCTGGTTACAGTTTATCACAGTAACATAATGCACATCCTGGTTACAGTTTATCACAGTAACATAATGCACATCCTGGTTACAGTTTATCACAGTAACATAATACACATCCTGGTTACAGTTTATCACAGTAACATAATGCACATCCTGGTTACAGTTTATCACAGTAACATAATGCACATCCTGGTTACAGTTTATCACAGTAACATAATGCACATCCTGGTTACAGTTTATCACAGTAACATAATGCACATCCTGGTTACAGTTTATCACAGTAACATAATGCACATCCTGGTTACAGTTTATCACAGTAACATAATGCACATCCTGGTTACAGTTTATCACAGTAACATAATGCACATCCTGGTTACAGTTTATCACAGTAACATAATGCACATCCTGGTTACAGTTTATCACAGTAACATAATGCACATCCTGGTTACAGTTTATCACAGTAACATAATGCACATCCTGGTTACAGTTTATCACAGTAACATAATGCACATCCTGGTTACAGTTTATCACAGTAACATAATGCACATCCTGGTTACAGTTTATCACAGTAACATAATGCACATCCTGGTTACAGTTTATCACAGTAACATAATGCACATCCTGGTTACAGTTTATCACAGTAACATAATGCACATCCTGGTTACAGTTTATCACAGTAACATAATGCACATCCTGGTTACAGTTTATCACAGTAACATAATGCACATCCTGGTTACAGTTTATCACAGTAACATAATGCACATCCTGGTTACAGTTTATCACAGTAACATAATGTACATCCTGGTTACAGTTTATCACAGTAACATAATGCACATCCTGGTTACAGTTTATCACAGTAACATAATGCACATCCTGGTTACAGTTTATCACAGTAACATAATGCACATCCTGGTTACAGTTTATCACAGTAACATAATGCACATCCTGGTTACAGTTTATCACAGTAACATAATGCACATCCTGGTTACAGTTTATCACAGTAACATAATGCACATCCTGGTTACAGTTTATCACAGTAACATAATGCACATCCTGGTTACAGTTTATCACAGTAACATAATGCACATCCTGGTTACAGTTTATCACAGTAACATAATGCACATCCTGGTTACAGTTTATCACAGTAACATAATGCACATCCTGGTTACAGTTTATCACAGTAACATAATGCACATCCTGGTTACAGTTTATCACAGTAACATAATGCACATCCTGGTTACAGTTTATCACAGTAACATAATGCACATCCTGGTTACAGTTTATCACAGTAACATAATGCACATCCTGGTTACAGTTTATCACAGTAACATAATGCACATCCTGGTTACAGTTTATCACAGTAACATAATGCACATCCTGGTTACAGTTTATCACAGTAACATAATGCACATCCTGGTTACAGTTTATCACAGTAACATAATGCACATCCTGGTTACAGTTTATCACAGTAACATAATGCACATCCTGGTTACAGTTTATCACAGTAACATAATGCACATCCTGGTTACAGTTTATCACAGTAACATAATGCACATCCTGGTTACAGTTTATCACAGTAACATAATGCACATCCTGGTTACAGTTTATCACAGTAACATAATGCACATCCTGGTTACAGTTTATCACAGTAACATAATGCACATCCTGGTTACAGTTTATCACAGTAACATAATGCACATCCTGGTTACAGTTTATCACAGTAACATAATGCACATCCTGGTTACAGTTTATCACAGTAACATAATGCACATCCTGGTTACAGTTTATCACAGTAACATAATGCACATCCTGGTTACAGTTTATCACAGTAACATAATGCACATCCTGGTTACAGTTTATCACAGTAACATAATGCACATCCTGGTTACAGTTTATCACAGTAACATAATGCACATCCTGGTTACAGTTTATCACAGTAACATAATGCACATCCTGGTTACAGTTTATCACAGTAACATAATGCACATCCTGGTTACAGTTTATCACAGTAACATAATGCACATCCTGGTTACAGTTTATCACAGTAACATAATGCACATCCTGGTTACAGTTTATCACAGTAACATAATGCACATCCTGGTTACAGTTTATCACAGTAACATAATGCACATCCTGGTTACAGTTTATCACAGTAACATAATGCACATCCTGGTTACAGTTTATCACAGTAACATAATGCACATCCTGGTTACAGTTTATCACAGTAACATAATGCACATCCTGGTTACAGTTTATCACAGTAACATAATGCACATCCTGGTTACAGTTTATCACAGTAACATAATGCACATCCTGGTTACAGTTTATCACAGTAACATAATGCACATCACAGTAACATGGTTACAGTGTATCGCAGTAACATAATGCACATCCTGGTTACAGTTTATCACAGTAACATAATGCACATCCTGGTTACAGTTTATCACAGTAACATAATGCACATCCTGGTTACAGTTTATCACAGTAACATAATGCACATCCTGGTTACAGTTTATCACAGTAACATAATGCACATCCTGGTTACAGTTTATCACAGTAACATAATGCACATCCTGGTTACAGTTTATCACAGTAACATAATGCACATCCTGGTTCCAGTTTATCACAGTAACATAACATAATGTTTATCCAGTAACATAATGCACATCCTGGTTACAGTTTATCACAGTAACATAATGCACATCCTGGTTACAGTTTATCACAGTAACATAATGCACATCCTGGTTACAGTTTATCACAGTAACATAATGCACATCCTGGTTACAGTTTATCACAGTAACATAATGCACATCCTGGTTACAGTTTATCACAGTAACATAATGCACATCCTGGTTACAGTTTATCACAGTAACATAATGCACATCCTGGTTACAGTTTATCACAGTAACATAATGCACATCCTGGTTACAGTTTATCACAGTAACATAATGCACATCCTGGTTACAGTTTATCACAGTAACATAATGCACATCCTGGTTACAGTTTATCACAGTAACATAATGCACATCCTGGTTACAGTTTATCACAGTAACATAATGCACATCCTGGTTACAGTTTATCACAGTAACATAATGCAGATCCTGGTTACAGTTTATCACAGTAACATAATGCACATCCTGGTTACAGTTTATCACAGTAACATAATGCACATCCTGGTTACAGTTTATCACAGTAACATAATGCACATCCTGGTTACAGTTTATCACAGTAACATAATGCACATCCTGGTTACAGTTTATCACAGTAACATAATGCACATCCTGGTTACAGTTTATCACAGTAACATAATGAACATCCTGGTTACAGTTTATCACAGTAACATAATGCACATCCTGGTTACAGTTTATCACAGTAACATAATGCACATCCTGGTTACAGTTTATCACAGTAACATAATGTACATCCTGGTTACAGTTTATCACAGTAACATAATGTACATCCTGGTTACAGTTTATCACAGTAACATAATGCACATCCTGGTTACAGTTTATCACAGTAACATAATGCACATCCTGGTTACAGTTTATCACAGTAACATAATGCACATCCTGGTTACAGTTTATCACAGTAACATAATGCACATCCTGGTTACAGTTTATCACAGTAACATAATGCACATCCTGGTTACAGTTTATCACAGTAACATAATGCACATCCTGGTTACAGTTTATCACAGTAACATAATGCACATCCTGGTTACAGTTTATCACAGTAACATAATGCACATCCTGGTTACAGTTTATCACAGTAACATAATGCACATCCTGGTTACAGTTTATCACAGTAACATAATGCACATCCTGGTTACAGTTTATCACAGTAACATAATGCACATCCTGGTTACAGTTTATCACAGTAACATAATGCACATCCTGGTTACAGTTTATCACAGTAACATAATGCACATCCTGGTTACAGTTTATCACAGTAACATAATGCACATCCTGGTTACAGTTTATCACAGTAACATAATGCACATCCTGGTTACAGTTTATCACAGTAACATAATGCACATCCTGGTTACAGTTTATCACAGTAACATAATGCACATCCTGGTTACAGTTTATCACAGTAACATAATGCACATCCTGGTTACAGTTTATCACAGTAACATAATGCACATCCTGGTTACAGTTTATCACAGTAACATAATGCACATCCTGGTTACAGTTTATCACAGTAACATAATGCACATCCTGGTTACAGTTTATCACAGTAACATAATGCACATCCTGGTTACAGTTTATCACAGTAACATAATGCACATCCTGGTTACAGTTTATCACAGTAACATAATGCACATCCTGGTTACAGTTTATCACAGTAACATAATGCACATCCTGGTTACAGTTTATCACAGTAACATAATGCACATCCTGGTTACAGTGTATCACACTAACATAATGCACGTCCTAGTTACAGTTTATCACAGTCACATAATGCAGATAATGGTTACAGTGTATCGCAGTAACATAATGCACATCCTGGTTACCGTTTATCACAGTTTATCACAGTAACATAATGCACATCCTGGTTACAGTTTATCACAGTAACATAATGCACATCCTGGTTACAGTTTATCACAGTAACATAATGCACATCCTGGTTACAGTTTATCACAGTAACATAATGCACATCCTGGTTACAGTTTATCACAGTAACATAATGCACATCCTGGTTACAGTTTATCACAGTAACATAATGCACATCCTGGTTACAGTTTATCACAGTAACATAATGCACATCCTGGTTACAGTTTATCACAGTAACATAATGCACATCCTGGTTACAGTTTATCACAGTAACATAATGCACATCCTGGTTACAGTTTATCACAGTAACATAATGCACATCCTGGTTACAGTTTATCACAGTAACATAATGCACATCCTGGTTACAGTTTATCACAGTAACATAATGCACATCCTGGTTACAGTTTATCACAGTAACATAATGCACATCCTGGTTACAGTTTATCACAGTAACATAATGCACATCCTGGTTACAGTTTATCACAGTAACATAATGCACATCCTGGTTACAGTTTATCACAGTAACATAATGCACATCCTGGTTACAGTTTATCACAGTAACATAATGCACATCCTGGTTACAGTTTATCACAGTAACATAATGCACATCCTGGTTACAGTTTATCACAGTAACATAATGCACATCCTGGTTACAGTTTATCACAGTAACATAATGCACATCCTGGTTACAGTTTATCACAGTAACATAATGCACATCCTGGTTACAGTTTATCACAGTAACATAATGCACATCCTGGTTACAGTTTATCACAGTAACATAATGCACATCCTGGTTACAGTTTATCACAGTAACATAATGCACATCCTGGTTACAGTTTATCACAGTAACATAATGCACATCCTGGTTACAGTTTATCACAGTAACATAATGCACATCCTGGTTACAGTTTATCACAGTAACATAATGCACATCCTGGTTACAGTTTATCACAGTAACATAATGCACATCCTGGTTACAGTTTATCACAGTAACATAATGCACATCCTGGTTACAGTTTATCACAGTAACATAATGCACATCCTGGTTACAGTTTATCACAGTAACATAATGCACATCCTGGTTACAGTTTATCACAGTAACATAATGCACATCCTGGTTACAGTTTATCACAGTAACATAATGCACATCCTGGTTACAGTTTATCACAGTAACATAATGCACATCCTGGTTACAGTTTATCACAGTAACATAATGCACATCCTGGTTACAGTTTATCACAGTAACATAATGCACATCCTGGTTACAGTTTATCACAGTAACATAATGCACATCCTGGTTACAGTTTATCACAGTAACATAATGCACATCCTGGTTACAGTTTATCACAGTAACATAATGCACATCCTGGTTACAGTTTATCACAGTAACATAATGCACATCCTGGTTACAGTTTATCACAGTAACATAATGCACATCCTGGTTACAGTTTATCACAGTAACATAATGCACATCCTGGTTACAGTTTATCACAGTAACATAATGCACATCCTGGTTACAGTTTATCACAGTAACATAATGCACATCCTGGTTACAGTTTATCACAGTAACATAATGCACATCCTGGTTACAGTTTATCACAGTAACATAATGCACATCCTGGTTACAGTTTATCACAGTAACATAATGCACATCCTGGTTACAGTTTATCACAGTAACATAATGCACATCCTGGTTACAGTTTATCACAGTAACATAATGCACATCCTGGTTACAGTTTATCACAGTAACATAATGCACATCCTGGTTACAGTTTATCACAGTAACATAATGCACATCCTGGTTACAGTTTATCACAGTAACATAATGCACATCCTGGTTACAGTTTATCACAGTAACATAATGCACATCCTGGTTACAGTTTATCACAGTAACATAATGCACATCCTGGTTACAGTTTATCACAGTAACATAATGCACATCCTGGTTACAGTTTATCACAGTAACATAATGCACATCCTGGTTACAGTTTATCACAGTAACATAATGCACATCCTGGTTACAGTTTATCACAGTAACATAATGCACATCCTGGTTACAGTTTATCACAGTAACATAATGCACATCCTGGTTACAGTTTATCACAGTAACATAATGCACATCCTGGTTACAGTTTATCACAGTAACATAATGCACATCCTGGTTACAGTTTATCACAGTAACATAATGCACATCCTGGTTACAGTTTATCACAGTAACATAATGCACATCCTGGTTACAGTTTATCACAGTAACATAATGCACATCCTGGTTACAGTTTATCACAGTAACATAATGCACATCCTGGTTACAGTTTATCACAGTAACATAATGCACATCCTGGTTACAGTTTATCACAGTAACATAATGCACATCCTGGTTACAGTTTATCACAGTAACATAATGCACATCCTGGTTACAGTTTATCACAGTAACATAATGCACATCCTGGTTACAGTTTATCACAGTAAC